>NC_038243.2:23020570-23200169 GCF_000004515.6 Glycine max
CAAACAAATCAAATCAATCAAGAATGTTCTACCAGAAATCTCTACAGGACAATTCAAACACACATCAGAAGTTAACACAAAACCACTAGTAGGGGTCTCTACCACTAGATCTTTATTTATAGAAGACACAAAAAGCTTAAGTTTTTCTACACACAAACAAGATATAAAGGAATGGGTGGCACCAGAATCAAACAACACAAGCAACAGAATCCCATTTATGAAACATCTACCTTGGATTAGATCTTTGGATTTCGAAGCTTCAGCACCATTAAGGGTAAAGACTCTTCCCGTGGTCTTTGGATGTCTAGTTTGGTCATTCGGGCCTCCACCATTTTGCTCCTTCTTGAGTCGTGAACAATCTCTTTGAGTATGTCTCTTTTGTCCACAATTAAAACATGTTACGCCTATATCAGAACAATTTGAGGAGATGTGCCTTGGCTTACCACATCTGCAACAAATGATATGAGTGGAGAAAGTATTGGGTTTGCTACCGCTACCACCTGCAAATCCCCTAGCAACAGTCCTCTGATTGTCATGGCGGTTACCATATTGCTTAGGAGGAGTCGAATATGGTTTTCCTCGATGTTGAGGCCCATTCTTTTTGTTCCTCATTGGACCTGTACACCTATAATAGGTCGCCCTGTCTCGGGAGTCTTCATACCAAATCTGACACATGTTAACCAAAAGTGGGAACTGACGAACACCTTGGTAATTCACAGCTTGCTTTACTTCAGGTCACAAGCTGTGGCGTCCCTAAATTAATGACTGGTTTAATAGTAATAATTTAAATAACAAAAACCATGGTAAATTTTTTTTTTCTTCTTTTTCTTTTTCATTTCTTTCTCTTTTCACCATAACTAGGTTTAGAAGGAAAATCCTCACTACAGAGTCCTGAATGGCCAGTTCACAACTCTATTCGGAGTCATTTCTTTCTTACCGCTCATAATCTCTAAACTATTTTGCTGTTTCAAAAGGAAGAATGTACCAGCCATTTACTTTAGGTCGTCACATGAAAATAAAAGAATAAAATACGGTCGATAAACTCTTTTACAAATAAAGTTGCTAATGCTTTCTTTTCAAATAACAAGATCGATCATAAATGCATTCATCATTTAAAGCTGTCCAAAATATGGGAGTTTTACAAAATACATAGTGTCATCCAGAGCAAAGGTGTTCATAGTGGTGGCTTCAGCCACATGTATACAATCATCAAATTCCTATACATCAGGTCTACCCATACAAAAACAAAAGAGTAAACCTAACAGTCAGTCCTAGATACACCCACCCTCAAAAATATACAAAACGAATCCAAAGAGCTGTCCACTAGGATGAAGAGCCTCCGCTGATCGCCATCTCCCCCGGACCACCATCCTCCGTAGAATCTGCCTCAGATGCCGACATGACTTCCTCGGGAGAATCCACCTCAAGAAGTGGATCCTCATCACCCTCTAGAAAGTCAAGGGCATCCACAGCAGGCTCAGGTGGTAGCTCCTCCAGATCCTCCTCAGGGTCTTCCTCGGATGACGTTACCTCAATCACTTGGACGGGCTCCACTAGACGATATGGTGTAGGCGTGGGTAGTATCCATTCCACCGTGCGCTGAAGCGTCCGTGTGGGCTCATCTGGATGCACTAAAGAAGTCGCCGTAAATCGAATAGTACCCCGAAATCGGCACCTCGTGTTGCCTTCGAGGGTCTCCCAAGCTCCCTCTAGGCACTCCATCTCTACTCGATCACGGATTAGCTGCGCCGCCATCACGATCTACAAGAAAGAAGAGAACGGGGTAGACTCTTTCACAAGAATCTACTATGCCATCGCACAATGCGTCTCATAACCACTACATGCAATTAAAAGGAGTATCTTAAGGCTTTTCATCTCAGGTAATCGATTACACAGCCTTGGTAATCGATTACCCAGAGGCTAAACTTGAATTACACAGCCTCAGGACATGAAATATGCACGCCTTTTCCGGTTTTTCCGACGTTTTCCTCAAATAAACGTTGGTGGCGACTCCGCGCGTATTCCTTTCGTGGAACACGCATCCCGCGAGTCACGCGTCGCCCTCCCGCCGAAGGGTAGGTTGCGACACCTGGTAATCGATTACACCCCTTGGTAATCGATTACCAGAGGCTTCCTTAGCTTCCTGACCTCATTTTCAAGCCTGGTAATCGATTACACCCCGTGGTAATCGATTACCAGAGACCATCTTAGCCTCCTGTCTTCATTTTTAAGCCTCGTAATGGGATTACCCACCCTTGGTAATCGATTACGAGAGACCATATCTCACATATCAATCAAGTTTCACAGCTGGCCAGCCACCACAAGCCTCCTTGCTTTGTGGTCTTGGTTCCTTTTATCTGTTGACTGCCAGGAGCTCGCCTGTTTAGGTACATCACAGGTTCTCACTGACCGACTATGCCCGGGTTGGGTCGGGATTGGTCAAGCTTGGTTTTGGGCAATAGCACCCCACCTGACGTCCCCAAGGTCTCCTGACCCCCGCGACATATCTCCAGGTACCACTCTGTGGTCAACAATAAAAGCAGGAAGTTTCACCCTTCAACACTTCCTCATCTCAAGCTTGTAGGATTATGGGGTACCCATCACATGTGGTACTAGGTGGCGGTCGGGCGATGGTGCACAACAAGTTTTCCACATCCACAAAGCGCGCATAAACCCACCATCCCCTGTTGCCCACCTCCAACTGAGCTCACGTACTCCCACGTAGCCCATATCCTTTTTTCTCTCAACACCGGGTCCCCATCAATCCTCCCAAGCTTTCCCAACATCAAAGCAAAACAACATTCAAACAGCACAAGCTATCACAGCCAAGCAAAACAGAGCAAAGGCAGAAAACTCTGCCAAAACACCAACCAAATCACAGCTTTTCTCACTTAAAGACCCCAGTAACAATTCCTTCGATCCAATTCGTTAACCGTTGGATCGACTCCAAAATTTTACTGGAAGTCTATAATACATAAGCCTACATTTTGACCGTTGGGATCTACTAGCAAACATCCAGAACTCATTCTGTACTACTCTTTCCACAGCCAACCACACACAAGCATTTTTCTGCACCAAGCTAAAATCCTGCTGCACCTATTTTGACAGCAAAATTCTGCATAAGTGCAGATTTCGAAAATCACACTTCCTCTCATCCAATCTTGCCCAAATCAATTCCTACAAGTCCCAAATCATGTATCAATCATGTGTAACCCAAAATCAAGCTTTACAGCACAACAACACAGAATCTAGGTGTCCCACACCCCTCAATCCAATGGGTTTTCTAGGTTTGAAAAGTGAAATTGAGAATGAGGTAAGTTTGAAGCAAACTCTCACCTCACACAAGTCCATAACCTCAATCTAAACTTGTTCAAACTGAATTTACACCTAAAATTCCACTGAATCAAAATTTGGCTCTTCAACACCCAATTTTGCCCTAGAAATGGCTCTTTATTCACTTTGATCATTTGTTTTTCTCTCTAGCACAGTCCAAGCTTTCTCCCAAGTCCTAAATGGCATTTCAAGCTAGTATTAACTCACTTTAACCTCCATTTACCACAGAATTCAGACTTAGCCTTCCAACCCTCAAAGCCTCACTCTTTTTCCACTCATAACATCACATTCTCACTTTCTAACCCTAGGTTAGTTCTACCCTTCATCTCTAACAGTTTTCCATCAGCAATTTCAGCATATAAACATCACAAACATCATCACAAAAACCCTAAAACAGAATGGGTATGTTTAATTCATCCAACATGGCAATTTCAACAAGCTTTCAACAAGAGTCTTCACAAATAACCATCATGAAGCAGACAACTAACAAAACTACCCATCATATCTCCCAAAACCCCATACCCACGAAAATCAAAGGAGAAAGAAGTCCACCCAAACCTGAAATTTCGAAGTCCCACTCGTAGCCACGCACTTCACGACTCCAAAAATGCTCTCCTTTCGCGATTTGGAGCAGAAATGGGCACCAAAGGTTGAAGCTTTGTCTGGAGCTTCAATGGAGAATGAGGGAGAAAGAAAGGCAACATTTCCATTCCGGAATCTCCAATGGCTTCAATTCTCCCGATGGTCGCTGGTGCTCAACCTTAGCCTTTTGACATGTCAAACATCTTGCTACATATTCAGCTACATCTTTCTTCATGCCATGCCACCAAAAACTTCTCTTCAAATCTTGGTACATCTTAGTCATTCCTGGATGGAAACTAAGGCGACTTTTATGCGCTTCCTCCAAAATCTTAACTTTCAAATCATCTAGAGATGGCACACATATCCTCCCCTTGAATCTAATTAACCCGGTTGTGTCCTTCTCAAACTCCGCATTCTTATCCCCCATTACATCTAACACCTTGCCTTGTAGAAACGGGTCGCTCTCTTGAGCCTCACGTATGTGATCTACAAATTCATTGGTAATCTGCAACGCTCCCACAAATAAGCTCTTGGGTCGCACCTCAATTGCTAGATTCAGATCTCGGAACTCCTCTATCAATCTCTGCTCCAAACTCATCATAGTCGCAACATGTAAAGATTTCCGGCTTAGCACATCGGCTACTACATTAGCCTTTCCTGGATGGTAGGAAAGTCCAAAATCATAATCCTTGAGGAACTCCATCCATCTCCGTTGCCTCATATTGAGTTCCTTCTGATCGAACAAGTATTTGAGACTCTTGTGATAACTGAAAACTTCAAAACGAGTACCGTACAAATAATGCCTCCAAATCTTTAAGGCAAAGACCACCGCTGCTAGTTCCAAGTCATGAGTCGGATAGTTAACTTCATGAGGACGTAATTGACGTGAAGCATAAGCCACTACTCTTCCCTCTTGCATCAACACACATCCCAAGCCTTGCTCGCTTGCATCACAATACACTTCAAATGTCCTCTTAGGGTCGGGCAAAATTAACACTGGAGCTGTCGTCAACCGCCTCTTCAACTCTTGGAAACTTTGATCACACTTCTCATCCCAGACAAACTTCTCATTCTTACGAGTCAACTTAGTTAGGGGTAATGCCAATTTAGAAAATCCCTCAATAAATTTTCTATAATAGCCAGCCAACCCCAAGAAGCTTCGAACCTCCGTTGGAGTTGTCGGTTTGTTGCCACTCCATAACCGACTCCACCTTGTTCGGATCCACCGCAACCCCGTCCTTAGAAATCACGTGCCCTAAGAACTACACTTTCTCCAACCAAAAGTCACATTTCGACAATTTGGCGAACAACTTCCTATCTCTCAGGATATGCAACACAATTCTCAAGTGCTTCTCATGCTCCTCCTTATTCCTCGAATACACTAGGATATCATCAATGAACACAACCACGAACTGATCCAAGTAATCATGGAATATACGATTCATATAATCCATAAAAATAGCCGGAGCATTAGTCACTCCAAATGGCATGACTAAATACTCGTAGTGCCCATATCGAGTCCGAAACGCAGTCTTTGGGATATCTTCCTTCTTAACTCGGATTTGATGATACCCCAATCGCAAATCGATCTTTGAAAATACCGTCGCTCCCCTCAATTGGTCAATCAAATCATCTATCCTTGGTAGAGGATATTTGTTCTTGATAGTGACCTTGTTTAACTGCCGGTAGTCTACACACATCCTCATACTTCCATCCTTCTTTTTAACCAACAAGACCGGTGCTCCCCACGGTGATGCACTTGCGTGAACAAATTGTTTGCTCAAAAGATCCTGTACTTGTGCCTTCACCTCTGCTAGTTCTACCGGAGACATTCTATAAGGCGCAATCGACACTGGATTCGCCCCAGGCACCAAGTCAATAGTGAATTCCACTTCTCTCTCAGGTGGCAATTCACAAATATCATCAGGAAAAACTTCTGGAAATTCCGACACCACCGGTATACTACTAACTTCAGCGTCCTCTTCCACATCCATAGAGAACAACACCATGTAAGCTCGAACATCCCCCGTTCCTTCGTTGGCCGCATCCCCTTTCAAAGATTCACTTGGGACTACATCCCCACCAAACACTAGCATCTTCTCCTTACAGTCTAGAAAGATATGGTTAGTAGATAACCAATCCATCCCCAAGATCACATCTAGATGAGCTAAAGGTAGGAAAATTAAGTCCTCTATAAAAGATCGACCCTCAACAATTATGGGACACTTCAAACACACCCGAGAGGTGGTTACAGGCTCGCTCGTAGGAGTAGACACCACCATATCATATGGTAACTCCGTCGCACATAACCCCAACCTCTCCACACATGCATGAGATATGAATGCGTGGCACCTGAATCATAAAGTACGTCTAGTAGTTTATCAGCAATCAAACACTTACCCCGTATCAAATCGTCGGAGACAGCCGCTTCTGAACCACTCATAGCAAATACCCGGGAGGGTACTTTTGGCCTTCCACCACTAGTGTTGTTGTTGCTAACATTACTGCTCCTTGTGGAATTAGTGGGTCCACGATTGACGGTGTTGGAATTGGCAGTTACCGTCGGTCTCCCGGTCACCCTACATTCTCGAGCATAATGGCCCACCTTGCCACACACATAACAACGGTTCTCCTGTGTCTACTGGAGCTGCGGGCAATTCCTCTTAATATGCGGTCCTCCACACTGAAAGCATTGTACCCTAGTTCCCCTTGACTGGCTCATGTTGGAGGTAGCCATAGGTTGCTTCCCCTTGTTGCTAGCATACGGCTTCATCCTCTTGTTACCATTTCCTCTAAAAGGATGGTTCCTCTGAGGTCCTCCAACGCCTCTAGCTTGCCTCTCCTTCATCTTATCTTCAAAAATCTTGCACTTTGTCACCAACTGATTAAAATCCGTGATCTGCATATAACTAAACGCCTGTTGGATCTCCAACCGAAGTCCATTCTCAAACTGAGCACACAGATCTTCCTCATTCCGAGCATCTTGGTATTGAGGCCAATACTGCAGAAGCTCATTAAACTTAGCCGTGTACTCCCCAACAGACATGTTTCCTTGCTTCAGATCCAGAAATTCCCTCGCCTTTTTCTTCCTGAGATCTCGTGGAAAGTAATTCTCCAGGAATTTGTCCTTGAAGGCATTCCAAGGAATCACGCCTCCAGGTGCAACAAATGAAGGCTTCACGAACTTCCACCAATTCTCGGCCTCTCCTTGGAGCATAAATGTTGCATAAAGGACCTTATGCTCCTCAAGGCAACCCATCACCTCAAAAATCTTCTCCGTCTCAGCTAACCATAACCTAGCACCTTCCGTATCATTGTCTCCATTGAACTTTGGCGGGTGGTTCTTACGGAAAGCCATGAGTCCCCGATACTCCGCCGGCTCCACATCACGTTCCTGCACTAGAGTTTCCAGCACAGCAGTGATGCGGTCAAGGACATCACGGTTCTGATCCCTACCACGTCCTACCATACCTATCCTGTAGGGAAACTATTAGTACCCAAGAAATCCTAATGAGAGAGTGTACCACACAGGCTATGACAGTTATAACAACATCCTTCTCTTTATACATACTCATACACACAACAATCCTGTGAATCAGTCACACATCCATGCTCAAGACAATAAGGCAGAAATACACACAATGTGTGACTTAACGTCACTCCCCGAAACCTACTCCCAAGTTTCAGAGATACACAGCATTCACACAGCAAGACCATAACAGGTTCACTAGGATCCAACTTTTGCTCTGATACCACCAATTGTGGCGTCCCTAAATTAATGACTGGTTTAATAGTAATAATTTAAATAACAAAAACCATGGTAAATTTTTTTTTTCTTTTCCCTGTTCATATCTTTCTCTTTTTCACAATAACTAGGTGTAGAAGGAAAATCCTCACTATAAAGTCCTGAATGGCCAGTTCACAACTCTATTCGGAGTCATTTCTTTCTTACCGCTCATAATTCTCTAAATTATTTTGCTGTTTCAAAAGGAAGAATATACCAGCCATTACTTTAGGTCGTCACGTGAAAATAAAAGAATAGAATACGGTCGATAAACTCTTTTACAAATAAAGTTGCTAATGCTTTCTTTTCAATTAATAAGATCGATCATGAATGCATTCATCATTTAAAGCTGTCCAAAATATGGGAGTTTTACAAAATATATAGTGTCATCCAGAGCAAAGGTGTTCATAGTGGTGGCTTCAGCCACATGTATACAATCATCAAATTCCTATACATCAGGTCTACCCATACAAAAACAAAAGAGTAAACCTAACAGTCAGTCCTAGATACACCCACCCTCAAAAGTATACAAAACTAAACCAGAGAGCTGTCCACTAGGATGAAGAGCCTCCGCTGATCGCCATCTCCCCCGGACCACCATCCTCCGTAGCAACTGCCTCAGATGCCAACATGACTTCCTCGGGAGAATCCACCTCAGGAAGTAGGTCCTCATCGCCCTCTAGAAAGTCAAGAGCATCCACAGCAGGCTCAGGAGGTAGCTCCTCGGGATCCTCCTCAGGGTCTTCCTCGGATGACGTTACCTCGATCACTTGGACGGGCTCCACTAGACGATATGGTGTAGGCGTGGGTAGTATCCACTCCACCGTGCGCTGAAGCGTCCGTGCGGGCTCATCTGGATGCACTAAAGAAGTCGCCGTAAATCGAATAGTACCCCAAAATCGGCACCTCGTGTTGCCTTCGAGGGTCTCCCAAGCTCCCTCTAGGCACTCCATCTCTACTCGATCACGGATTAGCTGCGCCGCCATCACGATCTACAAGAAAGAAGAGAAAGGGGTAGACTCTTTCACAAGAATCTACTATGCCGCCGCACAATGCGTCTCATAACCACTACATGCAATTAAAAGGAGTATCTGAAGGCTTTTCATCTCTGGTAATCGATTACACAGCCTTGGTAATCGATTACCAGAGGCTAAACTTGAATTGCACAGCCTCAGCACATGAAATATGCAAAAATGCACTGTGTAATCGATTACACATACCTGGTAATCGATTATCAGTGACCCATCCCTCTGTGTAATCGATTGCACAGCCTAGTAATCGATTACCAGAGACCTCTACCATCTCCCAGTTCCCTTTATAAGCCTGGTAATCGATTACACCCCTTGGTAATCGATTACCAGAGGCTTCCTTAGCTTCCTGACCTCGTTTTCAAGCCTGGTAATCGATTACACCCCGTGGTAATCGATTACCAGAGACCATCTTAGCCTCCTGTCTTCATTTTTAAGCCTCGTAATCGATTACCCACCCTTGGTAATCGATTACCAGAGACCATATCTCACATATCAATCAAGTTTCACAGCTGGCCAGCCACCACAAGCCTCCTTGCTTTGTGGTCTTGGTTCCTTTTATCTGTTGACTGCCAGGAGCTCGCCTGTTTAGGTACATCACAGGTTCTCACTGACCGACTATGCCCGGGTTGGGTCGGGATTGGTCAAGCTTGGTTTTGGGCAATAGCACCCCACCTGACGTCCCCAAGGTCTCCTGACCCCCGCGACATATCTCCAGGTACCACTCTGTGGTCAACAATAAAAGCAGGAAGTTTCACCCTTCAACACTTCCTCATCTCAAGCTTGTAGGATTATGGGGTACCCATCACATGTGGTACTAGGTGGCGGTCGGGCGATGGTGCACAACAAGTTTTCCACATCCACAAAGCGCGCATAAACCCACCATCCCCTGTTGCCCACCTCCAACTGAGCTCACGTACTCCCACGTAGCCCATATCCTTTTTTCTCTCAACACCGGGTCCCCATCAATCCTCCCAAGCTTTCCCAACATCAAAGCAAAACAACATTCAAACAGCACAAGCTATCACAGCCAAGCAAAACAGAGCAAAGGCAGAAAACTCTGCCAAAACACCAACCAAATCACAGCTTTTCTCACTTAAAGACCCCAGTAACAATTCCTTCGATCCAATTCGTTAACCGTTGGATCGACTCCAAAATTTTACTGGAAGTCTATAATACATAAGCCTACATTTTGACCGTTGGGATCTACTAGCAAACATCCAGAACTCATTCTGTACTACTCTTTCCACAGCCAACCACACACAAGCATTTTTCTGCACCAAGCTAAAATCCTGCTGCACCTATTTTGACAGCAAAATTCTGCATAAGTGCAGATTTCGAAAATCACACTTCCTCTCATCCAATCTTGCCCAAATCAATTCCTACAAGTCCCAAATCATGTATCAATCATGTGTAACCCAAAATCAAGCTTTACAGCACAACAACACAGAATCTAGGTGTCCCACACCCCTCAATCCAATGGGTTTTCTAGGTTTGAAAAGTGAAATTGAGAATGAGGTAAGTTTGAAGCAAACTCTCACCTCACACAAGTCCATAACCTCAATCTAAACTTGCTCAAACTGAATTTACACCTAAAATTCCACTGAATCAAAATTTGGCTCTTCAACACCCAATTTTGCCCTAGAAATGGCTCTTTATTCACTTTGATCATTTGTTTTTCTCTCTAGCACAGTCCAAGCTTTCTCCCAAGTCCTAAATGGCATTTCAAGCTAGTATTAACTCACTTTAACCTCCATTTACCACAGAATTCAGACTTAGCCTTCCAACCCTCAAAGCCTCACTCTTTTTCCACTCATAGCATCACATTCTCACTTTCTAACCCTAGGTTAGTTCTACCCTTCATCTCTAACAGTTTTCCATCAGCAATTTCAGCATATAAACATCACAAACATCATCACAAAAACCCTAAAACAGAATGGGTATGTTTAATTCATCCAACATGGCAATTTCAACAAGCTTTCAACAAGAGTCTTCACAAATAACCATCATGAAGCAGAAAACTAACAAAACTACCCATCATATCTCCCAAAACCCCATACCCACGAAAATCAAAGGAGAAAGAAGTCCACCCAAACCTGAAATTTCGAAGTCCCACTCGTAGCCACGCACTTCACGACTCCAAAAATGCTCTCCTTTCGCGATTTGGAGCAGAAATGGGCACCAAAGGTTGAAACTTTGTCTGGAGCTTCAATGGAGAATGAGGGAGAAAGAAAGGCAACGTGAGGGAGAGAGAGGGCTGTCTGAAATTTTCTGTTTTGCTGAGTGAGGAGAGAGAACAACTTTTTGGTTTTAAATAAAGGGTTTTCTCTTTTTCTATTATTTTATTCAAGCTCTGCCACATGTCCCTATTTGAGTGGAGCAAAAGGGCCCACTTTCCCTTTTTACTGTGACCCACACTCAGCCACAAAAGTGAGGAAAAATCTGACCTTTGAAACGCTAAAATCTTGCCTCGGTTTGCGTGCCGTTTCTCTGGTTCCAATTCCTCGCGTTTCTCTGCGTTCGTCGGGGCCAGTTTTCGAAAGCAAGCAATATATATATCAAAACGCTCAGAATAAAACCCCGAGCGTGGTTCAGAGGTTGGTTTCGTTAAATTTTAAGTCGCACGCAAAACGATGATTTTTAAACTAATTAATTAAGAATTAACCCATAACCTCCCAGTTATGGATTTCTCTTCCTTAATTAGTCTAACCCGCGTATCTTGCCCCTACTATTCCTACCCTTACCAAGAACATATATGCATATACACTGAATAATACTTATATATATATAATCATTCAAAATACATCGTTTCCAAAAATTCCGGGTAGAAATTTCCAGGATGTTACAATACTCCCACCCTTTTAGGAATTTCGTCCCCGAAATTAACTACTCTATGAACAAACTTGGGTACAATTCTCTCATCCTATCTTCCAACTCCCATGTAGAATCACCCTCATCGGTTCCCCACTGCACCTTCACCAATGCGATCTCCTTTCCTCTCTTGAAGACATCCCAGGTCACATCTTGACCTTCAGCCTCTAGGCATTGGCGAGTATTCTCCTACCAATACTCAGCTTCTTCCACTAGAGTATATGCACCCAAAACAACCTTTTTCCCCTCCGTACATGCCATAACTCAGAAAATTTTCTCAATTTCCCTTATCCAGTTCTGAGCACCATCAGGGTTGTATCCTCCATTGCATGAAGAAGGGTTGTTTCATTGGAAGCGGTCCAACCCTTGGTACTCAACAGCTCCACCAGCTTCTCCCCTATTCGGATTCCCTATAGCCTGAGCTAAGGCTTGAAGGGCATCCGCTATTGCACGATCATTTCGTCCAACCATCACTCCCTATACACACCAGGGAGTTAGACATGGAAGGAATACACACAAACAAAGAACCACACAACAATCACAACCATCACAAATTCCTACTCAGTTACTCTTGAGAGTTGATGCTTCAAGACATTAACACTCTCTCTTTCCATCATTTGTATTTTCTGATCGCTTGCCATATCATTCATTTGCCCTTCACAAATTATACAGGTGGCCAGTCTAATAATCCGTGACCCGGCATTGAAATTCATGGTATAGAAGACATCAGAAAAAAAAATTCAATATGAATACAACAATCAAATCTCTATAGCTCATTAAAATACAACTAGTAGTGACTAAGATCTAATAGCAAACAACGAACATCAAACATCAACAAACAACCACCATCACACATTCAACAAAGCAACCAGAGAATGCACAGAAAAACATTGCAGACTCACAACTCACTGGCCGAAAGGTTCGACCTGCTCTGATACCACCAAATGTAAAGACCCGCCTCGTCGTTACGATATCAACACTCTAATACCCGATAATTTCAATTTTTATAAAAAGAACTACTTTAATTTTTGCTTATGAAAATAGAAGTAATTTTATCCCGACATACACTCATCCAACAACACGCCATTAATTAATTGAATATACATAATTATATAGAACAGTAACTCGGTACACGTCATACACATAACGAAAATTAAATCTATCCATAGATATAATTAAAATCCAAGTTTTACATCTTTAACTCAACAAAATAAAACTTAAAACCAACTACAGAGGAGTCGATTACAAAACACAACTCTCTCCCAAAATAATGCCCACGTCATCACGTCGGCTCGGTGGCTCCTCACCAGAATCTCACTTTTTGCACCCTACTGCTGTCATTCTGCTCCCACGAACAATGTTCATGATCATCACAGGTATCAACCACACGATTCAAAATTGCAAGGGTGAGTTCATTATACAAAGAACCAATACCTATTCTAAATAACCATAATTAGCAAGGAACATAGGCATACACAATGAGCATACATAACATTCATTATTCAACATTCATATCCAACAAATATTCTTCATCCACATCCAACAATTACTCATCATCCATCCATGGACCCAATCAAGACTGCACAGAATGATGCATGTACCTGACTCAACACTTAGATGCAATGTGGTACATACCAACAACAACCAAACCTCAGAAAATAGCCTAAGCGTGTCCACACAACACTCTTACTTAGGGAATTGTGCTGCGTTCGTCGGGACCACCCGGTTGTGTACGTAACAGCCCCCCTCCCATAAGTGATCAACCTGGGAGCCCAAAGGTATTCCCTACCAGGTGACAAGCCCCGTCAATACAAAGTACACATATTTACTCTATTTTCTGTGTCGTATGAGCTATTGTCACGGCCAAAAGTAAGTGCCAAAGACCATGGACCAATTAAAGCGCCGAAGCATCCCCTTAGAAATGCTTAGATTCTCTAACCAGGCTAGTTACCCACATCTGGGTCATCCGACAAGGTCAGTGTACTCTACCCCCCATGACATACACTTCATACGACGTATGATCGTGGCCAAAAAGCCTTGGAAGGTCAGTGCACCGTGCCCCCCATGAACACACACAACATGCACATGCCAATGCATTTCCAACATCAATCAACATTCCATTCCATGTCATTCTCAACATAAATATCATCTCGTCTGAATGACGTTATCAACAACAACAGAAACCTCATTTCATATTCACATATTCATCAATAATAACAATTCATGTTGACATGGTCTTTTTTTTAACGTCATCACAAATCAATATCATCATAATTATCATCATCATCACATATCAATTAAAATCCTCATTAGCAACGTCAACAACAAATCGCATTTCACACACACACACACACACACACACACACACACACAGATATATATATATATATATATATCGCATCCCATTAGTTAAAACATTATTCCTTTTTGGAAAGCTCGCATGAAAATCAAGGACAATTATATCACATCCTATTAGTTAAAAACATAATTTTCTTGAAACAAAAATCAGCATGCAACAGGGACAGGCAGATATCCTCATAACTAGGTTCCCTGACCCTAGCTATGGTGTTAAAATTGTAAATTTTATAATAAACTCCCCTCACCTATCGTGAGCTACCCCGTAGGTTCCTTGTCGCGTCACTTAAAGATTCCTTTTTCTTCTCCGCTCGTCAGTTCCACGCAAGCCTCTACCATGCCAAAACGAAGGAGACTTAATATGGATTTTCAGAAACAAAGCTAACAACAATGCTCTGGGTCAAGCACCTATGTCACTACAAGAAAGAGCTGAGAGCATTTCGGGTTTTACAAAGGAAGCGTAAAACATGTAATGGTGGTTCCAAAGTCACAAAAGATGCAAAGACAAGCTGAAACTAACAAGAAACAAGCATAGAACCATGGTTACCTCGGAGGAAAAGCGAAAGGTCAGATTAGGGTTTCGTTCTCTATCGAAACCACAAGGCAAGTTGGAAAATTTCGCTTCGGTTGAAGGGTTCCTCTCGGTGTGGGGTTTCAACGGAGAACAACGGTGGTTTGTGGTGGCTAATGGTGGCTGTGGGTGATGGAGAAAGTGCTTGGGACGTTAGAAATGGCTTTGGAAGAAAGAAAGGAGAAGAAATGGTGTTTTTCCTAAGCTACACGAAAGCAAAGGCTGAAACGCTCAAGTGAGAAAATGCTCTCGGAAACGGAAGCTTCACGCACACTCCAGACATCCTCTGATAGATCCCAACGGTTAGATTGTGGACATTTGTCTTGTGAAGCTGCAGACCAAATTTCGAGAAGAGCCAACGGTTAACGAAGGCTGTGAAGCATTTTTACCGAGGCAGTTCCATGTAGCTTCCATGAGAAGCTTCATTAAGAGGCTTCCTCAAGAAGCTTCTTCATGGCTTCTTTGTGAAGGTTTCTAAAGAGGCTTCTTTGAGAAACTAGATCCTTATCTACCGACACCCCTCTATTAACTAAATTAACCTCCTTGAAAATAATTACGGATAAAAATAACGCAACAAATATAATCAAACATCAAACATAATTACTAATAATATATAGATATATATCAAGGTTTTACAGGAAGCATCATCCTCCTTGCGGCAGGGTATAAAGTGTGTCATCTTGCTAAACCTATCAACCACCACAAAGATAGAGTCAACACCTCTTTGGGTTCTAGGAAGCCCAAGGACAAAGTCCATACTAATGTCTACCCAAGGTGCATATGGGATGGATAAGGGTGTGTATAGCCTATGAGGCATCACCGTAGACTAGGCTTGTAAACAAGCCACACACCTAGTGCAATGCCTATGGACATCTTTCTTCATATGGGGCCAATAAAACTTTTCTTTGAGTAAGACAAGGGTCTTGTCTATCCCAATGTGGCCCATGAGCCCACCCTCATGGCTCTCTTTCACAAGTAATTTCCTAATGGATCCTTGGGGTATGCAAATCTTTCCCTCTTTGAAAAAATACCGCTCAGCCAAATAGAATCCATCTTGGGCCTTTTTCCCACAACTCTCGTAAATGGGAGACAAATGTTCATCTAAAGCATACAAGTCCCTAATATTATCAAATCCTAAAATTTGAGCTCCTAGGGAGCGAAACAATGTGTGTCTCCTAGAGAGGGCATCAGCTACCATATTTGTTTTTCCCTTTTTGTGTTTGATAACATATGGAAATTGCTCTAGGTACTCTACCCATTTTGCATGCCTTTTGTTTAACTTGCTTTGCCCTCTAATGTACTTAAGTGATTGATGATCACTATGAATGACAAATTCCTTGGAAACAAGGTAATTCTCCCAAGTTTGGAGGGCTCTTATTAAGGTATAAAGCTCTTTATCATAGGTGGGGTAGTTGAGGGTGGCACTATAAAGTTTTTCACTAAAATAAGCAATAGGGTGCCCACCTTGTAATAATACAGCTCCAACTCCCACTCTAGAGGTATCAAATTCTAGCTCAAAAGTTTTAGAAAAGTCAGGAAGAGCTAGAACAAGTGCCTTAGTAAGCTTTTCTTTGAGCAAAGCAAAGGCTTGCTCTTGTTTTTCACCCCAGGTAAATGCCACATTCTTCTTCACCAGCTCATTGAGAGGTGATGCAATTGTAGAGAAATTAGGAACGAACCTTCTATAGAAGCTTGCTAACCCATGGAAGCTCCTAATATCTCCCACACTTTTTGGGGTGGGCCATTCTTGGATGGCCTTTATTTTCTCAAGGTCCACTTGGACCCCATTTCTACCAACTACAAACCCTAAGAAAACTATATTATCTACACAAAAGGTACACTTCTCTATATTTTCATAGAGGGTGTTTTTCCTAAGGACTGAAAGAACTTGCCTGAGATGTGCTAAGTGATCATCTAGGCTCCTACTGTGCACTAAAATATCATCAAAATAAACAACTACAAATCTACCTATGAAACCCCTTAAGACATGATGCATAAGCCTCATAAAGGTGCTTGGAGCATTAGTGAGCCCAAAAGGCATCACTAGCCATTCATACAAACCAAACTTGGTCTTGAAAGCGGTTTTCCACTCATCACCCTTTTTCTTCCTGATTTGGTGATAACCACTTTTAAGATCAGTTTTTGAAAAGATATTGGCACCATGCAACTCATCAAGCAAATCATCAAGTCTAGGAATGGGGTGCCTATACTTTACAGTGATGTTGTTGATGGCCCTGCAATCTGTACACATTCTCCACGTGTCATCCTTTTTGTGCACCAACAACACTGGCACAACACATGGGCTTAGGCTCTCTTGGATCCAGCCCTTCTCCAATAATTCTTTAATCTGAGACTCTATCTCTTTATACTCCTGAGGGTTAGTCCTATAGGCTGGTCTATTAGGAAGGTTTGCTCCTGGGACTAAATCTATTTGGTGTTCTATTCCCCTTAATGGAGGTAGCCCAGGGGGTATCTCTTTGGGAAATATATCACCAAATTCATGTAAGAGTTCTTGGACCTTTGGGGGTAAGTTCTCAAATGTAGGAATTGTGGTAGTGCTAAGGGATGTTTCCCTTGATAGGAGAAGGTAGAAAGATTGTTTAAGAATGAGTGCTCTTTTAATATCACTTTTTGTTGCAAAATGATTTTCCTTCATAACAATCTTCTTGGAGGAATCCTTTCCCTCTTTTTCCTTCCCTTTGGCCTTTGAAGACAAGGCCTTACTATGCTTCTTTTTCTTTTGTTTTTCTAGTTTTTCTTCCTCATCCCTCTTATCTTTCATAGTTAGTTGATCTTTGGCCAATGGAACAATATCACAATTAATTTCATCCTTATATGTCCCAATGGAGAATGGTACCTTCACTTATTGGTTAACTATCATTTCCCCTTGCTCATTGAGCCATTGAAGTATATAAGGTTTTGGGTGGGGAATGATAGTGAGGTTCAACTTGGAAAATAATCTTGTGCTACAACAATTGCAACAAAATCCACTATCCCCAATGAGAGAACAAGTTTTATCTAAAATTTTGCATCTTATATGAAATATGTTCTCTCTTTGGGATTGAGATAGATCATAAGATTGACCTCCAAGGAGCCTTCTAACCATTAAGAGGTCACCTTCTTCATGGGTGAGACTTCCTCACTAGACTCTTCACCCCTTACATCATCTTAACTTCCACTAGAGGAAGGGCAAGAAGTAGTCTCCTCTTGACTACTATAAATGTCTTGACCCCTCATGATCATGGTTTTCTTTGTGGGCATTGAGAGGCAATATGACCTCTCCCAAGACATTTGAAGCATTTAATGTTGCTAGTCCTTTCTTGGGAACTAGTCTTAGGGGTGTATTTCTCTATGGTCTTACCCTTATCTTCCTTGGGTTTTGAAGGTGCAGCCCCCAAAATTCTATGGGCTTGGTCCTTCCTTGGATAAGAGTGAGAGCCATAAGATTTTGAAGAAGGCTTTCTTTTAAGTTGTTTCTCCACTCTTATACAAAGTTAGACTAGCTCATCTAGGTCCCTATATGGAAGGAGTTCAACCTTCTCCCTCACTTCTATAATAATAGCACAAGGACAAAACACAAACCTGGAAAAATTACAAACAAAAAAAAAATAGGATAGGATAGAACCTGTATCAAGAGCCGAAGCTCTGATACCAGATGATGTGATCCTGACTAGGAGCAGATTGCTTGATACATGCTACGGAGATTTGGATGATGCCACTTCCAGTGAAGGAAGATAAGTCAGGGTAGACGCCACAAGGATTACCTTGATAAGTCTGAGATTGGTTCAACAAGGAACCCAGAGAGAAACTCTCACCAAATTTTATCAAATGCCAAAAGTTTTCTTTATTGAAAACAAAAACCACTACTTATAGAAGTGAGGGACAATTAATAGTCTTGGTAGTGCCTCTGCCTCTGGGCCTTCATCTTTCTCCACTTGGGCCTTCAATCATCACAATGGTAGCTATACAAATGACCAGCCTTGTGACGTTTTGTTGGTAGTGCCTCTGCCTATGGGCTTTCATCTTTCTCCACTTGGGCCTTCAATCATCATCAATGGTAGCTATACAAATGACCAACATTGGACGTGTTGGGCCTGTTTAAGTCTGCCTCTGGTCATGGGCCCTTCAAGTGCTTCATTAACTTCAACTAGAGGAAGGGCAAGAAGTAGTCTCCTCTTGACTACTATAAATGTCTTGACCCCTCATGATCATGGTTTTCTTTGTGGGGCATTGAGAGGCAATATGACCTTTCCCAAGACATTTGAAGCATTTAATGTTGCTAGTCCTTTCTTGGGAACTAGTCTTAGGGGTGTATTTCTCTATGGTCTTACCCTTATCTTCCTTGGGTTTTGAAGGTGCAGCCCCCAAAATTCTATGGGCTTGGTCCTTCCTTGGATAAGAGTGAGAGCCATAAGATTTTGAAGAAGGCTTTCTTTTAAGTTGTTGCTCCACTCTTATACAAAGTTGGACTAGCTCATCTAGGTCCCTATATGGAAGGAGTTCAACCTTGTCCCTCACTTCTATATTAAGCCCACTAAAGAACCTAGCTATGTTGTTCTTTCCTCCTCCCTAAGTCCAGCTCTTAAAAACAGTAATTCCATTTGTTGTCTATATTCTTCAACACTCATACTGATGTGATCCTGACTAGGAGCGGATCGCTTGATACAGGCTACGGAGATTTGGATGACACCACTTCTAGTAAAGGAAGATAAGTCAGGTTAGACGCCACAAGGAGGGAATATGCCTCTTCCTAAGGGCACTCTTAAGATCATTCCAATACTCTACTGGAGGATCCCCATGAATCCTTTGTTCCCTAGCAAGGAAAGTCCACCAATAAAGGGCATACCCTTGAAAGCTAAGGGTAGCCAATGGAACTTTTCTCTCTTCGCTAATATGATGGCAAGCAAAGAGTTGTTCAACCTTCATTTCCCAATCTAAGTAGGCCTCAACATTATCTTTCCCATGGAATTATGGGAGGCTAATGTTAACCTCTTGAGGCCTTCTATCCTTTTCTCTTCTTTGGGAGTGATGTTTAGTATGTGAACTATGGCGCCCTCTATAATAGTCACTAAGTTCTTCACTTAAACTCTTGCAAGAGTCATGACTACTATAGGAGGCATGTTTTTCTCTTATCATTTCTTTCATTATTTTTCTTCTTTCTTCGTCTCTTATTTTCTCTCTCTCATCTTGACTTATTTCTTCCACTCTTTTTCTACCTTTTTCTTTTCTCTCTTGTCTTTCTTTCCACAACTTAAGGGATCTTAACTCATCTAATATCTTATACAAGGGGTCCTTAGGAGTAGAACCCTCACCATTAACACTAGATGAAGAATGAAGACTCAGGTTGGTTCCTAAGTTATGGTTCTTTCTTGTTGGGGGTTTGAAAACAAAAGGTAAAAGAAAATATGGTTGAAACTAGCCAAAATAAACACTAAAAGAGGTGTGAAAGATAAGGTAAAAACTAATTGGTAAAAGGCAAGCTATCTAGGCGGTTTGACAATGGAGGGTAAAGGATCCTAAGAGTGTTTGGATGACCTCATTTAAGGTTCCCAACAAAAAAATCACTATCCTAAGGGAAAATTGCCTAACATTATTACACACAAATGAAAGTAGGGTGACCTATTGGAGGCTCCCAACTTACTTCCAATGAAAGGCCTTTTTGTTACAAAATTTGAAAGCAAAGCAAATTGCCAATTACAAAATTACAAAAAAAAAAGTTCTCAATTGTGGTGGCTATTCTCTCTTTGGTGTTTCACTCAATTTGGAGTGCTTCTTAGTCCAACAGCTCTTAAGGTGGTTGGCCCCTTGCTTCTTGACTCAAATTCTTCAAGGTATGTCACCCATCCTCCTTTCCAATTCCCTATATGGCAACTCACAAGCAAGGAAACAAAGAGACAAGCAATAACCAAAGACAAAAAAAATGAAATAAAAGCTAAACCAATAGATTTTTAACAAGACAATTTTTCAAGGATTATTCAACAATTAAAGCAATGAAAAGCACACAAAAGCAAGCCAGGACTCAAAGAGAAACCTAGAATGGCTCTAGAGTAGAGTAGAAAAACTAAAAAAAAAGACTCAAGAAACCTCTAGTTTTGGCACTTGTTTTCACAATAATTTTCAATTGAAATTTCAGAACTAGGATTGGTATAAAATAGGCATCAATTATAGAACAAATTTTGAGCCAAAACGACAAGCACACTTCCATTTCACTTTTTTTTTCCTGGATACTGATTTTTCAGCCAACTTGTGTGATTTTTCTTATTTTTTCCTTTAATCCAAATCGCTTGGTTCTTTTTTCATAATTTTGTTCCAGATCTCTAGAAAATTTAGTAAATATTTCAGCTCAAAACACGTAGTGACCAATTCCTAGTAATTTATACAAGTTCGTATGTTCAAGCTGCCAGTACCAGCGATTTCAACCTAGAAATCAAGAGTAGTGTTTATATTGCTTAAGGCTTGGATAGTTACAATTTGTGTTTGCTTATGCTCAATTATCTTGAATAAAACAATTCAAGAGAGCTTAAGACTTATTTTGATTCACAAATCCAGCCACAACTTAGCACCACAACTCAACTTCATCATAGGCATTATGTAGGAAACTTAGAAAACAAAAAAAAAAAAAGAGTTCAACAACAAGACTACTTCTAGGAATTGATTTAGAACATGTTATGAACTAAATAACATGCATGAATTAGACTCAAAATTCAAAATATAGGCTAAGAATCACAAGAATACATGAACAAATGTATCTAGAATTCAATAAACAAAATAAAAATTCAACACAAACTTAGAACATAATGTGACAATTACTATGACTAAACATGACTCTAAGACAACATGGATTAAGTGATTTACACTTAGATTTTTGTGTTTTTTTTTCTAATGAATATTTTGGAAGAAAATTTAGATCTAAAGGTTCAGTTATGGTTCACTTGAATTTGAAATTGAATTTGTGGAGCCAAATTTTGGAGTCGAAATTTCACTAATTATGATTAGTGAATTTTAGTTATGGTTCAGTCCACTAATCCAACATCAATTCCAAGATTCTCCACTTAGTGTGCTTAGGTGTCATGAGACATGTAAAGCATGAAGGACATGGACAAAATGTGACTATATGATGTGGCAATGAGGTGTAGTACGCAAATGCTCACCTCCCCCTTTAAAATTTAATTGGATTGGGCTTCTACCAATTCAATTAAATTTATTTCCCAACACACATCAAATATTCACTTAGTCCATGTGAAATTACAAAACTACCCCTAATACAAAAACTAGTCTAGGTGCCCTAAAATACAAGGGCTGAAAAATCCTATATTTCTAGGGTACCCTACCTGCATTATGGAGCCCTAAATACAAGGACCAAATATAATGACATCCTAATCTAATATGTACAAAGATAATTGGACACAACCTTGGCCCATGGGCTCAGAAATCTATCCTAAGGTTCATGAGAACCCTAAGGTCTTCTTCAGGAGCTCTAGCCCAATCCTCTTGGAGCCTCTTGCTCATGGCTCTAGTGACTGGTCCCTTCCTAGGGAGGATTGCATCATCCATGGACTGGTTCTTCATCATTTCTCATCCATTCATGATCGCAGCACAACAATCAGATTCGCCGCAACATCCACCTGCAATGCTTGATGCCTCATTATGGAGCCACATATCCCTCAGGTCCCAGAGCCACCAGCAGCAGCACTGACACACGCATGTTCTCATGTGGACCAGCCTAGACATGTAGTGGTAAGTGTTACTATTTGCTTAGTTGTATCAAATGTCATTTACATCAATTATTTTAATACTAATTTGTCTAATTTGTTTTTTTTCTATTTAATAGGATGCTTGCCATGCGATCATTGAAAGGTTGGAGCGTCTGATCAACCTTAGGATAGTCACGGCAGGCACAGAGACACACGAGGTCATGGAAGAATGCATCAGGAATGCCAGGGGTGTCACAGAAGATGGTAATGTGTATGTGAGGTCTCGACGTAGACAGCGCACGGATTAGTCATAGTTTCTGTACACATTTTATATTATCATATATTTGGATGATGTATATACTTTTCTTGTATTTGAAAACATTTTGTTTTTGACTGAACATTTTTTATATTTTATGTTATTTTGGTTTATAATATTAGTGTTAACGTTAAAATCTTATTTTTAAATTACTAGATTCCAAATTCATTCCAAATTCGTCGAAATAGTATGAATGTGATTCCAAATTGAAGCAAACAACTAAAAATTATTTTGAAATAATACAATATGGATTTGACGAATTCTGAAATTATTTTTTCTTATTCTCTTACTTACCAAACATTCGTACCTCATTTCTATCTCAGCAATATTATCTTTCTCTTTTGTTACAAACATAGCCTTAATGTATCTTTAGTCATTATGTGTTGCATCTAAATTATGTGAAGTGTGTGTTTTGTTTCACGTTAATAAATTGTTTATGAGTTTAAAATTAATTTTAAATATATTTTTAGTTTTATTTTACAAAAAAATTCAGAATTAATTAGTTTTATTTTGCATTAAATCCAATAATTTATATTAAATTTTACTTTTAATTTGATTTTATTATAAAAACATTCAAACATAAATCACATCATTTTTAAATTAATTTTATCAACACTAATCAAGCATACACACTAAGCTGTTGAAACAATGAAATCAAAATAATTAAGATATAAGATGGAGTAATTTTCAGCTAGCAACCCTATACTGTTATGTGGTTGATTGTGATTGGTGAGTGGTGAGCACAAGGCCAATTAGGCCCTGATCAAACTCTTAATTTAATTTATTTTTAATTCATTTAAAAATTATTTTCAATTTAAATTATTAATTAATAAATTTTACGATAATATTTGTAATTAATTTGTTAGTAAGATTATGAAATTAAAAAATCTATATACAATTATTTGCTTTAGATTATTTGAGAACTTCTATTACTCATTTAGAAAGTTATAAGATAAATTAGTTTACATAAAACAATTAGTTTGATTTTTTTTAACAAAAAATTTGACGTTGAAATGAACATGGGATTTAAATTTCATAGAAGTAGTATGATTACAATTTTTTTATTTATTATTTACACTCTTTGTTTTTTATTTTTTATTTACTCTGTTTTTTATTTACTTGATAGATGGGAGTTTTTTTTTTTTATCTTTCTATACTTTTTTATTTACCAACAAATTTAATTTCTGCTCCCACTGTTATCATTTTAATTTAACCAATTTCTTGGTTTATGAACATAAAATAATAATCATACGATTTCATTCCATAATGGACACGAATTCAAACATTACATTAACTTCAACATAGTGTAAAGAAATAAAATTTTCATGAAATACTACAACTATGTAATGCTAATTTTGTGACAAGGACACGTCGTCTTCCATTTCCATTACATGTTTACTAAAACCAGCTAAAATTTCTATTGGCCCAAATTATATCCAGTAGTTAGACTGCACTAAGACCTTTAGCACATCATCATTGGCTTTCAGTTCAATAATTTTAAATTTGATAATTTTATCTGAATACTCGTGATGACTTGGTTGTCGAAAAAACAATTGTCTTACCATTTGTGTTTCTTGAATACCATAAGGGGGAATCCCATGAGGCGAAACTTGGTTGATCAAATCCTTCAGTTCATCCACGGTACATCCGGAAGGAATGTCAAACTTTTTTTGATTTTTTTCCTATGAACGAGTAACCAACAAACTCATGTTGGTATGGCATGCTCCACCTCCCATTGTAATATAGCAGGGCATCATGAGTAGGGGTCATAGTCGCTTCAAGTAAGTTTAATATACCATATGGTGTTCTACCAATGGTGCATAATAACTCAATCGGACCAACACATGAAAATTGATGATTACACATTAACATTGTGTTAACATCATTATCATTTTTCAGTTGCATACATTGAAAGCGAAATTGGTTACCTGTATCTGTGAATGGATGCCGGTAGTAAATTTCATCCAAATATTGTTTGTTGATTAGCTGAAGGGTATTGTGTATTCTGATTTTTAACGTTTGAAAATCACAAGCGTTAGGTACTCGAATGGGTACGGGAGTGGAAATTTGAAAATAAACACCACTGTCATTGTGAACAATCGATCCATTTGGAAAAATAAAACCAAATATCGAGTTCACAATTGTCTAACTGCTTGTTTCTCCCAAGAATGTCATACTTTGTTCTAAGAATTGGGTTGGGAAAGAATATGTGATTTTTTACAGTGTTCGGGTGTGTCATATATATAGATGATTTTCACTATCATTGCTTCAATTTTTTTTTTAAATAGAGACGCGTGCAGATGATTTCTGTTTGTGTTGTCAACTACAACAATGTCGTGTCATGCTTTATCTTGCATTAGAATGTGTTGTCAACTCTTACAATGTCATGTCACGCTTTATGTTAATACGCATGCATTTCACAATGTGTTGTCAACTCAGACAATGATTTATCATACATGCGTACATTAAAAAATTAAGAAACAAACATAACAACATACATAACTTGGTGTGAACAATGTGTTAAAAATTAATGTGTTCAAACTTAATTTAACAAATGCAGCCATTAAAAGGTACATGTTCAGTCTTCATTTATGTCTACATAGTCTCTTTTGAACATTATGAAGCTTCTATAATGCTGCATTCTACTAATATATGGAGTTGACCACTGCTTTGCCTAAGGATGACAATTGCTAGACTATAACAATGCTACAGGCGGTAAAAAACAACGGTCTTTTAAATAAACATGTTGTACATGCAGAAACAATATTAACTCAATCGTAGACAACTGATTGCATCAATTTAAAAATAACGCTATATATCTAGAATGTACCTGAACAAAATGATTGCCATAGACGTGACCGATACAAATTATGCGATGCACTGAAGAATCTATTTATGGTTGACTTCTAAGAGGAAAGAACGTCATGCTTTGTTATTGAGACAACGATACAAGGATTACATTATACCTTGATGCAGTGACATATCTCATGTTGGTTATATCCATCCACTTATCCACAGTCACCTGAATGAAACAAATATACATGTCAAAGTTAATTTTGAATTTAACTCTTAAAATGCAAAACATAAATTACATACCTTGGTTCCTTAATTCCTCATATTTGTTTGTGCCACCAAATAGCTTGATATAGTCATTTGAGAATTTGCCAAGTTCTTTAAGCAGATAGTTGCAGACCAACGACCAAGAGTCTTCACCCACACTTAATAAATCGGCAACCGATTGATATCCACAGTTTTCGTCAGCTTTGACATCCACAATGGTGTCAATGAAATCATAGATAAATGGCTGAAATTGATCCAACATCAGCATGATCCTTCTTGGATTGGGCTGCTCAGAAGATAATGCACTACGCTTCACTGAAGAATTGCTATTTTGCACAAAATTTAATGCATCTACATACTCCCAGTATGATGGATCATGCTTTGTTGTTCATGGCATCCCAAACACTGCATAAGTCTACAAGGCTATTTTGTAAGACTCTATTTAAAGCCGAGTGAGCAGATTCAACCCTACATTTCAAATACACAAATAATAATAAACATATGCAACAATAAAATTCCATCAATTCATCAATGTTAATAGAAATAATTGAACATTTTCATACCTGTTTGTTGTTGTGTTTCCTAAGTGCATCACCTTATTTTCCAGGCAGTAACAAATTTTTGTTGGATCAAGTGGCCTCAGAATAATTATGAAGGGGGGTTGAATTAATTATTCCTAAACCTTTACTAATTAAAAATTTACTCTTCTAAGGCTTTTACTATGTTGTTAAGTAAATGAAGGATAGAAAAGAAACTTAACCAAAAGTAAAAGAGTAGCGAAGAAGGAGACAAACACACAAGAGTTTTTATACTGGTTCGGCAATAACCCATGCCTACATCCAGTCCCCAAGCGACCTGCGGTCCTTGAGATTTCTTTTCAACCTTGTATAAATCCTTATACAAGCAAAGATCCACAAGGGATGTACCCTCCCTTGTTCTCTTTGAACAACCTAGTGGATGTACCTTCTACTAGAACCGATCCACAAGAGATGTACCCTCTCTTGTTCTCAGTCAACAACCCAAGTAGATGTACCCTCTACTTGTACCCCAAAGGATGTACCCTCCAATCTGTTAAGACAAAGTTCTCAGGCGGTTAAACCTTTGAAACTTTGTGAATGGGGATACAAAAGAATTCTCAAGCGGTTAGTCCTTTTAAATCTTTTGTATATGGGAAAGGGAAGAATCAAAAGAATTCTCAGACTGTGTCGTTTTGAATTCTTTGACAAGGGAGAAGGGAGACACAAAAGAATTCAGGCGGTTAGTCCTTTTTTCTTTTGGAAAAGGGAGAAAAGAGACACAAAAAGAATTCAGGCGGTTAGTCCTTGGCGAATTCTTTTTGGCAAAGGAAGAAGGGAATGAAAAAGATGAATAGCACAAGTTTTATTTTCTAGGTTTGGAAAACCAGAAAACTTTAGAAAGCTTTTGGCAAAGGAAGAAGAAGAAGGAGTTCAAAGAGATTCAAAAATCAATTGGCAAAAGTTTGTTGTCTAAAGAATGAATGTCTAAAATGCAAATCAAAGCCTTGCTTTTATAGACTCTTCAAGTCTAGTCAAGAGACAATTAGAAGAGTTATAACCTTTAGAAAAACTTAAAAACCATTTGGAAAAGTTGTAACTTTTAGAAAAACTTGAAAACTATTGGAAGAGTTACATCTTTTGATTTTGTTCAGAAACTATCACTGGTAATCGATTACCAAATCAGTGTAATCGATTACACAAAGTTTTTTTGTGAAAGGATGTGACTCTTCACAATTAAATTTGAATTTCAACGTTCAAACACACTGGTAATCGATTACCAAATACTTGTAATCGATTACAACATTTTTAAATTAATTGGAACGTTGCAAATTCAGTTTGAATGTTTTTTGAAAATCATTTTACTACTGGTAATCGATTACAATAATCTGGTAATCAATTTCCAGAGAGTAAAAACTCTTTGGTAAAAGGTTTTGAGAAAAATTCATGTGCTATTCAGAGTTTTTTTTTTAAAAAAAACTTTTTAAAACTTATCTCGATTGAGTCTTCTCTTAATTCCTGAATCTTGAGTCTTGAATCTTGATCTTGATTCTTGGAACTTGAATCTTGAAACTTGATTCTTGAATTCAACTTTCCTCTTGATCCTTGAAGTGTACATGATTCAATCTTAAACTCATTCTTTGATTCTTGAGATTATCAACTTTGTTATCATGAAGTGTTCTTGACTTTTGAGCTTTTTGTCATCTTCTTTGTTATCATCAAAACTCTTTGAATCAATCTTGATTCATCATGAAGCTTGCTTCTACAATCTCCCCCTTTTTGATGATGACAACTTCTGAAATCAAGAAACACACACACATATTTTTTCCTAGTCGATCACTCACATAAATTTCCATTCTCCACCTTTGTTTTTGAATTTATGCTTCACTAAAAATGAAGTTAATTACTCATGTGAGTTCTTGATTTAATTCCTATTTCTCTCCCCCTTTGGCATCAACAAAAAGCCAAAGTGCGTAACAAGTAAGAAACATACAAATACAACTAATCATTCACACAACAATCATGGAAAAGTATAAACTAATCATGAAGCAAGAAACATGACTAGATCAAATATATAGAAAAATCACATAGTCATATAACATAATTCATAATTGTTCAAACACACCATGCAAATAAAGAAATACTAAATTGTTCAAATGTCATAATAATATAGATTATTTGGATAAGTCACTGACATCTAGCAGTCCTAATTCTCTTCTAATGTTGTAGAAGGTATCTTTACTTAGTGGTTTTGTAAAAATGCCTGCAAGTTGATTTTTAGTATCTACAAATTCTAAAACAACATCACCTTTTAGAACATAATCTCTAATAAAATGATGCCTAATTTCTATATGCTTGGTTCTAGAGTGAAGAATTGGATTTTTAGATATGTTTATGGCACTTGTGTTATCACGTTTTATGGGAATGTGATCTATTCATCTTTGTCAAGATAACAACTGGTGTTCATAGGAGTAGCCAAGTGTTTTGAGTTTTCCATTCCAAATCTCTTAATGAGTCCTTTGCAATATTTTTCTTGGTTGACAAAGATCCCATCATTTGTTTATTTGATTTGTAGTCCAAGAAAGTAATTTAACTCACCCATCATGGACATCTCAAACTCACTTTGCATATCAATAGAAAACTCCTTGCACAAAGATTCATTAGTAGATCCAAAAATTATATCGTCAACATAAATTTGTATCAACAAGATATCATTATCCTTCTTTTTTATGAATAAGGTGGTATCTACTTTCCCTCTAGTAAAATACTTTTCTAATAGGAATTTACTTAATCTTTCATACCAAGCCCTAGGTGCTTGTTTTAAGCCATAAAGTGCCTTCTTTAATCTATACACATGGTCTAATTTGTGTGAATCTTCAAACCCAGGAGATTGTTCCACATAAACCTCCTCTTGAATTAGACCATTTAAGAAAGCACTCTTGACATCTATTTGATATAGTTTAAAATTCATAATAGATGCATATGCTAATAGCATCCTAATGGCTTCTAATCTAGCTATAGGTGCAAAAGTTTCTTCATAGTCTATACCTTCTTCTTGGTTATATCCTTTGGCTACAAGTCTAGCTTTATTTCTAATTACTATACCATTTTTATCCAATTTATTTCTAAATACTCACTTAGTTCCTATGATTGGATAATCTGAAGGTTTCTCTACTAATTCCCATACATCATTTCTTTCAAATTGATTTAATTCTTCTTGCATAGCTACTATCCAATGATCATCTATAATAGCTTCCTTAAAGTTTTTAGGTTCTATTAATGAAACAAATGCCATATTATTGCATAAATCTTTAAGAGAGTGTCTAGTTGTTACCCCTTTTGAGATATCACCGATGATGTTGTCAAGAGGATGATTTCTTTAAGTTTTCCATTCTTTGGGAAGATCATCATTTTCTTGGACTATATCATCTTGAACATCCTCATTTTCTTCATCTCTCATCCTTTTTAGATTTCTTTCTTCATTTTGTGTATCTTCTAAAGAATCTGCAATATCATCAAGAAACTCCTTTCTCGGGGAGGTAATATTAGTTTCATCAAAAGTAACATGTATTGATTCATCAATTGTCATGGTTCTTTTGTTGTATATTCTAAATGCTTTGCTATGTAAGGAATACTCAAGGAAGATACCCTCATTTGCCTTAGCATCAAACTTGCCTAGGCTTTCTTTACCATTGTTTAGGACAAAACATTTACATCCAAAAACATGTAAATGAGCAATGTTTGGTTTTCTATTATTAAAAAGTTCATATGGGGTTTTCTTAAGAATGGGTCTGATTAAGGCTCTGTTCATAATATAACATGCGGTGTTAACTGCTTCTGCCCAAAAGTATTTTGGAAGTGGTGTGTCATTTAAAAGAGTTCTAGCAATTTCTTTTAGGGCTCTATTTTTCCTTTCTAATACTCCATTTTGTTGGGGTGTCCTAGGTGCAGAAAAATTGTGTTCTATGCCATATTCATCACAAAACATTTCAAAATTATTGTTTTCAAATTCACCTCTATGATCACTTCTGATGGAGATAATTTTGAGATTCTTTTTGTTTTGAATGACTTTGGCAAGTCTTCTAAATGCATGAAATGCATCATTTTTATGAGTAAGAAGTAAAGTCCAAGTATACCTAGAATAGTCATCAACAATTACTAATGCATAGTAACTTCCACCAAAACACATGACCCTAGATGGTCCAAACAAATCCATGTGTAATAATTGCAATGGTTGAGTGGTGGAAACAACATTTTTAGATTTAAAAGATACTTTTGTTTGCTTACCTTTTTGGCATGCATCACATAACTTATCTTTTTCAAATTTTAATTTAGGTAAACCAATAACTAGATCTTTTGAAATTAATCTATTTAGATGATCCATGTTAATATGAGCAATTCTCTTATGTCATAACCATGGATCACAATCTTTACTTAGAAAACATCTATCATTTCAGGTTTTTGTTTTAAATCAATCATGTAGACATTATTTTCTCTGAAACCTATATGTTCAATATCTTTATCATGCTCATTCTTAATAACACATTTTTCAGAATCAAAAGATACTTTATATCCTTTATCACATAATTGACTAACACTTAATAGGCTATGCTTCAAACCTTGTACAAGTAAAACATTTTCAATAGGAGTAGAAGAACTCGTACCTATTTTACCGACTCCAATAATTTTGCCTTTGTTGTTGTCGCCATATGTAACGTGTCCACTTTTCTTAGGAGAAATGGTTGTAAATTTGGATACATCTCCTGTCATATGCTTGGAACATCCACTGTCGATGTACCACTTCTTCCTTACAGATTCTTCTTTGTTGTTCTCATGAGATTTTGTCATGAGACACAAGTTGACTTGGTCTTCATCATGATCTTGGAATAACCTGATGGAAGCTTGCTTGTGGAGCTTCTATGGAGGCTGGATCTTTGAACTTCAATGAGGTCCTTTAATGGTGATTTTCCACCAAGGAGATGCAGCGGAAGACAAAGGAGAAGAGGTAAGAGGCGGCGCCATCCACTAGGGAATAAGCCATGGAAGAAGGAGCTTCACCACCAAGATGAGCCTTGGATAAGAAGCTTGAAGAGGATGCTTCAATGGAGGAAAAGAAAGAGGGAGAGAAAGAGAGAGGGGGGAGCACGAAATTGAAGGAAGAAAAAGGGAGAGAAGTTGAACTTTGAGTTGTGTCTCACAAGACTCTCATTCATCAAAGTTACAACAAGTGTTACACATGCTTCTATTTATAGACTAGGTAGCTTCCTTGAGAAGCTTTCTTGAGAAAACTTCCTTGAGAAGATTCTTTGAGAAAACTTCCTTGAGAAGCTAGAGCTTAGCTACACACACCCCTCTCATAACTAAGCTCACCTCCTTGAGAAGCTTCCTTAAGAAGATTCCTAAAGAAGCTAGAGCTTAGCTACACATACCTCTCTAATAGCTAAGCTCACCTCCTTGAGATGAGAAGCTAGAACTTAGCTACACACCCCTTATAATAGCTAAGCTTACCCCCATGAAAAAAAACATGAAAATACAAAAAAAAGTCCTTACTACAAAGACTACTCAAAATGCCCCAAAATACAAGGCTAAAACCCTATACTACTAGAATGGCCAAAATACAAGGCCCAAACGAAGGAAAAACCTATTCTAATATTTACAAAGATAAGCGGGCTCACACTTAGCCCATGGGCTCGAAATCTACCTAAGGCTCATGAGAACCCTAGGGCCTTCCCTTGGATCTCTAGCCCAATCTACTTGGAGTTTGCTACCCAATGCCCTTGCGGGATAGGATTGCATCATTCCCTCCACCTTGGAAAGGATTTGACCTCAAATCCCGAGGTTCTTCATACTCTGGGCTCCTTCCCTCAACACCTATAAAAAGAACAAAAACATATGTATTAGTGATGTTTGGTATGTTGAAGTAAGGTATGGTCTGAAAACCCATTTCCTGGGTATCTTCCCCTGAAGGAACATGGTTTCTCACCAACTCAATGAGTGGTGCTACAAGTATAGAAAAATATGGGACAAACCTTTTGTAAAAGTTTGTTAAGTCATGGAAGCCCCAAATTTTTCTTATACTTGGTGGAGTGGCCCACTCAAGAATGACCTTTATTCTCTTAGGGTTCATGGGAACCCCTTGATCACTATTTGAAAAATTAAGAAAAGTAACGCAATAAAATATACCTTTTTCTGTATTTTCATATTGATTATTCCTACCAAAAAGTATGACAAACCTAAGGTGTCCCATATGAGTACCTAAGTTTGTATTGAAACTAAAAATAAGAACAAACCTACCTAATGGGTCCCTATGTACACACACCATGAAGATGTTAGGTGTACGACTGATTTTACAAAAGAGGGTTGCACCACTGAAAACATTCATCATACCACCTATTTTAGGGACTTGGTACCTAATAATACCTATTTTGGACAACAACAAAGCACAAGGATTTAACCTCTTGCGAACCAAACCCTCATCCAACAACTTCTTTACTTGAGGAATAAACTCAAGCCCAAGAGGTGTGGCAATGCTAGCAAGTTCCTTTTTATAAAAGAGAAAATGTGGAGGTTGTCTAAGAGGGAAAGTTTCTTTATTGTTTGTCTTTATTGTAAAATGAGTTTCCTTCTTAGCTAAACTCTTGGAGGAGACACTTACCTCCTTACACTTCTCTTTAAACACTAATGGTTATCCTTCTTCTTGGGGGTAGATTTCTTCACTAGATTCTTCCCCTTTTGCTTTTTCACTTTCACTAGAGGAAGGTGAAGTAGCCTCATCTTGGCTACTATAAATGTCTTGGCCCCTCATAATCATGGTTTTTGTGATGGGGCATTGAGAAGTAATGTGTCCTCTTCCAAGACATTTAAAGCACTTTATAGAGCTAGTTTTCTCTTGCATACTAGCCTTAGGGTCTTGCTTTTCTATTGTCTTCCCTTTATCATCTTTGGGCTTAGAAGGTGTCACCCCTAAGATGCCTTGACCTTGGTCTTTCTTTGGATAAGAGTGAGAGCCATAAGATTTTGAAGTAGACTTCTTTTTAAGTTGTTGCTCTACCCTTATTTCCCAATCTAAGTTAGCCTCTACATTGTCCTTCCCATGGAAGTATGAGAGTTTAATGTTAGCCTCTTGAGGCTTTCTTTCCTTTTCTCTTCTATGGGAGTGAGGTCTAAGATGTGACCTATGCCTTCCTTCATAATAGTCACGAAGTTCTTCACTTAGGCTTTTGCAAGAGTTATGACTATTATAGGAGGCATGTTTTTCTCTTTTCATTTCTTTCATTATTTTTCTTCTTTCTTCCTCTCTTATTTTCTTTCTTTCATCTTGACATATTTCTTCCACTTTTTTTTTTCCTTTTTCTTTTCTCTCTTGTTTTTCTTTCCATAACTTGAGGGAACTCAACTCATCTAAGATTCTAGATAAAGGGTCTTTATGACTAGTACCCTTGCCATTAACACTAGATGAATGATGACTCATGTTGGTTCCTAAGTTGTGGTTCTTTCTTGTTGGAGGTTTGAAAACAAAAGGTAAAAGAAACTATGGTTGAAACTAGCCAAATAAACACTAAAAGAGGTGTGAAAGATAAGGTAAAAAACTAATTGGTAAAAGGAAAGCTATCTAGGCGGTTTGACAATGGAAGGTAAAGGAAATAAGCTATGAAAGTAAGCAAGAAATGTAAACTAGGCGAATCCTAAGAGTGTTTGGATGACCACATTCAAGGTTCCCAACAAAACACTCACTATTCTAAGGAAAAATTGCCTAAAATTATTACACACAAATGGAAGTTTGGTAACCTATTGGAGGCTCCCAACACACTTCCAATGAAAGGCCTTTTTGTTACAAAACTTGAAAGCAATGAAGGTAAGTAAATTGAAAATTACAAAATTACAAAACGGTCCTCAATTTTGGTGGTTATTCTCTCTTTGGTGATTCACTCAATTTGGAGTGCTTCTTAGTCCAATAGCTCTTAAGGTGGTTGGCCCCTTGCTTCTGGACTCAAATTCTTCAAGGGATGACACCAATCCTCCTTCCAATTCCCTATATGGCAACCCACAAACAAGGAAACAAAGAGACAAGCAATAACCAAAGACCCAAAAAAATGAAATGAAAGCTAAACCAATGGAGTTTTAACAAGACAATTTTTCAAGGATTATTCAACAATTAAAGCAATGAAAAGGACATAGAAGCAAGCTAGGACTCAAAGAGAAACTTAGAATGGCTCTAGAGTAGAGTAAAAAAACTGAAAAAAAAGACTCAACAAACCTCTAGCTTTGGCACTTGTCTTCATACTAATTTTCAATTGAAATTTCCAATTATAGAATAAATTTTGAGCCAAAACAACAAGCACACTTCCGTTTCACCTTTTTTATTCTGGATACTGATTTTCCTGCCAACTTGTGTGATTTTTCGTATTTTTTCCTTTTATCCAAATCACTTGTTTCTTTTTTTATAACTTTTTTCCAGATGTCTAGAAAATTTAGTAAAAATTTCATCTCAAAATTCGAAGTAACCAATTCTCAGTAATTTTTACAAGTGTGTATGTCCAAGCTGCCAGCACCAGCGATTTGTTTCTTTAAGTATGGTATATTGATTGCCTTGGGCTTACTTTCAACCTTCCTATGTATGTCGAACTCACTAGGATTGTTTACCACAGTTTTAGGAGTTCAATATTCACTTAGGATCAACATTTCAGCCAGCAATTCAATCACCAAAACTCAAATTCACAATAGACACAATCATAAGGAAACCTAAAAGTTCAAGAAAAGGTTCACAATCAAAGACTCTCTAAGAATTTTGCATGAACATGTTAAGGACTAATTTACATGAAAGATTTGACTCAAATCAAATAATAGGCTAAAATAATTTCATACACTCATGAACAAATGAGTTAGACAAAGAAACAAGAAAATAAAATTCAGCACAACATAAGAAATCTTATGTGACAAGTTTCATGACTAGACATGACTTCTATGACAAAACTACAATAGGTGAACAAGTCACTCTAGATTTTTGAGGTTTTCTTCTACTTTAATATTTTTGTAAGAATTTTATGGTTTAGGTTTCAGCCACAAAAAATAACAAGACAAAACTCAAAGGAACCTAAACTCAACACAATTCATGGTTCAAGAACAAGAACAAGAAATTTGAACCATAGAAAATCAAATCTAGTTTTTATAGCAAGTTTAATCGGTGGAAACTCTAAAGAATCATGTTAACAACATTTAGAACAAGACATGTGAGGAGATACATGGAGAAAAATGAAGAAACAACAATGGAAGAGAAGGTAAAGAAAAAAAATAATGGAGGTTTAAGGAGCACCTACTTGAAGCTCTTGTGCTCTGATTACCACTTGATGGAAGCTTGTTTGTGGAGCTTCTATGGAGGCTGGATCTTTGAGCTTCAATGAGGTCCTTTAATGGTGATTTTCCACCATGGAGATGCAGCGAAAGACAAAGGAGAAGAGGTAAGAGGCGGCGCCATCCACTAGGGAATAAGCCATGGAAGAAGGAGCTTCACCACCAAGATGAGCCTTGGATAAGAAGCTTGGAGAGGATGCTTCAATGGAGGAAAAGAAAGAGGGAGAGAAAGAGAGAGGGGGGAGCACGAAATTGAAGGAAGAAAAAGGGAGAGAAGTTGAACTTTGAGTTGTGTCTCACAAGACTCTCATTCATCAAAGTTACAACAAGTGTTACACATGCTTCTATTTATAGACTAGGTAGCTTCCTTGAGAAGCTAAAGCTTAGCTACACACACCCCTCTCATAACTAAGCTCACCTCCTTGAGAAGCTTCCTTAAGAAGATTCCTAAAGAAGCTAGAGCTTAGCTACACATACCTCTCTAATAGCTAAGCTCACCTCCTTGAGATGAGAAGCTAGAACTTAGCTACACACCCCTTATAATAGCTAAGCTTACCCCCATGACAAAAAACATGAAAATACAAAAAAAAGTCCTTACTACAAAGACTACTCAAAATGCCCCGAAATACAAGGCTAAAACCCTATACTACTAGAATGGCCAAAATACAAGGCCCAAACGAAGGAAAAACCTATTCTAATATTTACAAAGATAAGCGGGCTCATACTTAGCCCATGGGCTCGAAATCTACCCTAAGGCTCATGAGAACCCTAGGGCCTTCCCTTGGATCTCTAGCCCAATCTACTTGGAGTCTGCTACCCAATGCCCTTGCGGGATAGGATTGCATCATTACCTATTCCTGAAAATACTTTTGAAAAACAAAGAATCTAAAGACGCCATTAATCTTGAAGTGGTCAAACTTTCTACAAGATACCTGCTCTGATACCACTTGTTGGATCAAGTGGCCTCAGAATAATTAAGAAGGGAAATTGAATTAATTATTCCTAAACCTTTACTAATTAAAAATTTACTCTTCTAAGGCTTTTACTATGTTGTTAAGTAAATGAAGGATAGAAAAGAAACTTAACCAAAAGTAAAAGCGGGAATTAAAGTGCACAACGGAAATTAGTCCTTTGTTCTTTTGGAAAAGGAAGAATAGAGACACAAAAAGAATTTAGGCGGTTAGTCCTTGGCGAATTCTTTTTGGAAAAGGAAGAAGGGAATGAAAAAGATGAATAGCACAAGTTTTGTTTTCAAGGTTTGGAAAACCAGAAAACTTTAGAAAGCTTTTGGCAAAGGAAGAAGAAGAAGGAGTTCAAAGAGATTCAAAAATCAATTGGCAAAAGTTTGTTGTCTAAAGAATGAATGTCTAAAATGCAAATCAAAGCCTTGCTTTTATAGACTCTTCAATTCTAGTCAAGAGACCATTAGAAGAGTTATATCCTTTTGAAAAACTTAAAAACCATTTGGAAAAGTTATAACTTTTAGAAAAACTTGAAAACTATTGGAAGAGTTACATCTTTTGATTTTGTTCAGAAACTATCACTGGTAATCGATTACCAAATAAGTGTAATCGATTACACAAATTTTTTTTGTGAAAGGATGTGACTCTTCACAATGAAATTTGAATTTCAACGTTCAAACACATTGGTAATCGATTACTAAATACTTGTAATCGATTACAGCATTTTGAAATTAATTGGAACATTGTAAATTCAGTTTGAAATTTTTTTGAAAACCATTTTGCTACTGGTAATCGATTACAATAATCTGGTAATCGATTACCAGTGAGTAAAAACTCTTTGGTAAAAGGTTTTGAGAAAAATTCATGTGCTATTCAGTTTTTTTTTAAAAAAAAAATTAATACTTATCTTGATTGAGTCTTCTCTTGATTCCTGAATCTTGAGTCTTGAATCTTGATCTTGATTTTTGGAACTTGAATCCTTAAACTTGATTCTTTATTCTTGAATTCAACTTTCCTCTTGATCCTTGAAGTGTACTTGATTCAATCTTAAACTCATTCTTTGATTCTTGAGATCATCATATTTGTTATCATGAAGTGTTCTTGACTTTTGAGCTTTTTGTCATCTTCTTTGTTATCATCAAAACTCTTTAAATCAATCTTGATTCATCATGAAGCTTGCTTCTACAATTTTTCCTTGTGTGGGATTATCGATTTTTCACTGACATAGTCAACAAACATTGACCAAGGTGAACAAGCCATTTCAAACTTCTTCAGGCATTCATCGAACTGCTGCACCAAACGACAATCAACCAGACTTCCCCAGGCATCCATGACATACTCCCAAGCATTGTTTTGACCAATTAATGATTTCAATTTTGCCTTGACATTCTTGTTTATGTGAAAGTTGCACAACAAATTTGTACACTCAGGAAATACAGTTCTCATTGCATTCATCAATGATAGGTCTCTGTCAATGACAATAACTCCAGGGAGGGCATCACGTATTAAAAATATAACTCAGAACCGTTCTAATGCCCATACCACATTATTAAGCCATTCACCCTCCAGATATGCAAAACCAGTAGAGAATGTCATCCCTGTTGGTGTCACCCCAACAAAATCAAGTAGTGGGAGTCTATACCTATTTGTTTTGTAGGTACTGTCTATCAAAAACATCAAATTACATGCATTGACTAACTTTACTGCATCAGGGTGACACCAAAAGATATCATGTACCATGTCTTCATCCTTTAATCTATGCCAATGAATATATTCATCCCGTTCAAGAAGCTTCGTTAAATGTTGCATTTCAGTATCACTTCTTCTAATTGAAGTACAGTATGCACTTCTTGCATTGTATATTTGTTTGATGGTTGTACAACTATTGGCATTGTGCTCCTTCAAAGTTAGCAAAATGTTTCTTGGTTTCATCATTGACTTGGTCATATCAGTAATAAGTGTCTTTTCAGCTTTAGTCAATCGCCCAGTGTATGGATGTCCAACACATTAACTTCATCATCCAACCTTGCCCTCCGACCACTGGTTTGCCATGAAGCTTGAAGGGACACCCACATTTCCTAGTCTCAGTATCTCTTCTAACAAATTCTTTCTTCCTACACCTATACTCACCACTCCTTTCATAACCAATTAGCACAAACGAAGTCTTTCCTCTACTACCAGTGTTTGTGTCAGACTTTATAATGACCGCCACAAATCCATTTTCATGAGCCACGGATCAAGCCCATGCAAAAAATCATCTCAGCTGTCAAACACCTACAACACAACCCAGACAATTTTAGTTTTCCACAACACATTCATTATATTAAATCACTCACAATAATGAACATTATTACCTGAGAAGTATTGAACGCATCCGAGCAATAAACTTGTGGTTCATTCACACCACATTCTTGTTCATTTTGATCATCGATATCAACTTATTTTGACATTATAGTGTCATACATCCATTGATCTTCGTCCATCTTAACAATAAATAAAAAATTTCAACACAGGCATACAACACCTAACTGCACTATACATATAATACAAAACTCTACATAATAACTCATGATTCGTAACCGCACAATACATATAATACACCTAATCTTTTACTGTTAGTCACAATAACTCATGATTAGTAAAATGCAAAAACCCTATATCATTCTACACGTATAAACAATAAAATTATTTTTCAAAATGACAATACAAACAAAGTAATAATTAAAAAAAATTTAAACTTAAATAAATGTTACAAATTCCAAATCCGTATAAGCTTACGGATCAAGTTGATCCGTAAGGCTTATAGGATCAAGTTGATCCGTATGTTTAATATCAACATACAGATCAACTTGATTCGTATCAGCCTTACGAATTAAGTTGATCCGTATGATTTACGGATCACCCCACTCATGCACACCCAACAGAAATGCGTACCTAGTTTGCCACCGACGTTGAACCAACCACCGCAACAATGAACACCGGCCCCTTCACCTTCACCAAAGCTCACCTATCGCAAGAAAAAATCACATGAAAGAGAGAAATGGAAGAGAAAAAGCTTCGCAGCAAAAAGCATTGTGCACCCACCTTTTTAAAGAAGAAGATAGAAGAAGGGGCATTTCTGGCCTTTTCAAAAAATGTTGGGTGCACCTAGCATCAACTCCTACATTATAACTTGTCACCAAGAAGCCCAACGTAAAAGCCCAAACTAAGAGTAGGTTTGGAGTGTAATAGGGCTAGTTGGTTTTCCTGCCTGTTGTATGGAAACAAATTGCTATGACATACCCCACATTACATGCTTTGAAGAGGCTGTTTCCGAAGCAAAGAAATGATGGTGGGATACATATAGATAATAAATCCTGAAAATTCACTCAGTGCACAAGTCAGATAGCCAAATAATTGAGCATATGAGAACTCATGAATTGAATAACTTCTTTAATTATTATATATATGTGTGTGTGGAGAAACTGAAATAGTGAAAAAAATTACAATTGAATTTCCAAAGTAGAGAAAGAAAAATTAATTGGCGTGTTTTGAATAATATATGTTTATTTAATTTCTTTTGCTTATCTTTTTTTAGAAATGTGGGAAAATATAATTTCTTTTTTGGTTGGACGCTGTTGTCTTTGTTAATAAGATCTAAGTTTGCCATGAAAAGGGGACAAAATATGAAAAAATAGACTCTTCCATTCAAAACCCGTGAAAGTGTAGCACATGGCAAAGGTGTGTACCTTACCAAATGATAAAAATGCGACAAACGATACATGCTTGATTGATCTGTATAGCATAGCTAACACTCACCAAAGTCCAAACTATGTGCCCCTTTGGTGGGGACGAATGTAATGAACTTTGAAAAAGATTTAAAATAATATCTTTATGAAATAAAAGAGTAAATCTTGAAACAAAATTAAGAGATCATAAATAGAGATTTTTCCTTTAAAAATTATTGTATTTTATTTTGGTCAATGAAAAGGGTTATGCACTTATGGTGTAAAAAAAATATAAATTCATTCAATCATAACTCGGCTATCATATATGGTAAGTTTGTTAACTTTTAAAATAATTATCTTAAAACAATTCAAATAATAATTTATTATTAAATAACTTAATAGTGTAAAATTATTTACTATTAGTACATAGACATTAAACTCATCCTTTTATCCTTATCTCTAAATTGATTTTTTTTTTAAATGTCAATAGTCTTTTGATTCTTGGTGAGACTATACACCTATGTGTTTACCTCGTGTTTCCAATTTTGCACATTATGTTCCATGTTGGGTATGTTTAACACAAAAGATGTCAAAATTTAAAAGTAATTTTATATCACAATTTAAATTATTCACTGTAAATTTAAAATATTATTTTTTAATATAAATTTTAATTATAATATAAATTTTATATTAAAAAGTATTTCTTCATGATAAATTTTAATTTTATAAAAACATACATTTATTGTGTGCAATACACACAAATTAAAATACAGGTTTAAATTATTATTAACAACCAGAATTTGATACTAATGCTTTTAATATTCTAATGAAGTTAAACAATAAAATCTAGTTAAGTCAACTTTTTGGAAATACATGAAAATTTTGTATAAGGGTATATTCAACGATCCTCTAGACATATGTCTGCCCTCAACTTTTGTCTGTTTAAATTAGCATATAACTTTCAAGCCCCATTATGACTTTTACGTGACTTTGTAACTTGTAAGTGCAATTATACAACAAAGTCTTGGGCCTTCTTAAACGACTTGTGAATTACTACAACCTGGACAATTCTTTTTCTCTACTCATCAGTGTTTTGTTGGCACGAAGAAATGGAAGCTAGGGGAACAAACTAAGCAAAAACTTCTAATCATAGAGTTAATATAAACACCCTCTCTACCGAACAAGTAGAATAAATTCACTTAAAGGCGCTTAAACAACATCACATGGGCCTCACATACACCGCCTTGAGCTTTATTCCCAATGAATGGCCTAGACACACCTGTGAAAACGAGGCATTGTCACAAGGGTTTTCGCTTTTTCCACTCTAAATTCATGTCCAAACATATATCAAACATGTCTAGAAGACCCATTAAATTATGTTCCCAATTTTTTATCCCCTTAACGGTTTAGCAAAATGGAGCTAGAACTAGCTAGCAAATCCAAATGGGTCGCGAGATTATGGAACGTTAACATTGCCTTAGCTGTATTTTGGAAATTGCTTCTTCTTTTGGAGTTCAAAAGCTGAAAAAACAAAAAAAGATGGAATGGCCAATATTGATGATGATGGAGAGGAACGAGGAATGGAAGAGTCCAGAAACGACATACTCGAGAGAATGTTCCTCTTCACATGGTTGGACTTTGAAGGATCCATAAGCTATACATAAATGAATGAAGTTGGAACATGTTTAATTAATTTGGTGTAAAAAACACTCTCTAATATACGTAACTTAATGAATCCTGTGAAAATGTATCAGTAGTAGTCAATCTCCATACAAACAATCTGCTCATTGGAATGCACAATAACCCAACGAGAGTTGAAGCTCGAATCCTTATTTTCACGATAATGCCATTGTCAAGCAGCATTTTTCTATCAATTGGTTATGTGGATGGGAGACAATCATATGTCATTAAAAAAACACTATAGTCAGAATGAACCAGGAAAATTATCATTTAAGTATTAAATAGTTATCATAAGGCACGATTATTCTAAGAACATTCAATTAAGGGAGTCTAACTCAATTAGTTGAATATGTGTGTGAGTTGTTGTAAACTCATAACACCTATCTTTGACTCCTACGGATAAAAAAATACTAAGAACATTCAATTTTTTTAAGGAATTATATATAACTTAAATATTTGACCTTGCAAAATATGATTATATAGTCCAGATTTACCAATCCATTATGAAATACAATAAATCACACTAGAATGAGGGTTGAATATTGTTTTAGATAAACTTAGAAATCTTTTTGCAATATATGGAAATGATTTTAGAATCAAAACAAGTTCTCAAAAAATTATCATCTAGTGATGAACTCAAGTTTTCACAAAGGTGTTGTGGACTGTCGTCAAATGTTTGATAAAATAGTGATTTAAAATACAATTAATATAAAACTTGTATGGAAAGTTGTGTCAATAATAAGCCTTAAGAAATACTCAAAAAAGTTAAAGGAGAGTAGTAGAAACACTCAATTTATACGATCCACTCAACCTAAGGTACGTCTAGTTCTTCGTTACAAAATTGTAAAGGGTTCCACTAATCAATGTTTGATTACAATAAGTATTTTGACTCCCCATTTCTAGCTTTACAAGTATTTTCTAAGTCACTACTGGCACAACGCACAAGCTCTCCCTGGATCTAAGAACACTCAAGTGTTGTTTTGTCACTAAGTCATTGTTGACTTTCACAAACAAATACTTTGCAGAACCACATATTCTATCACTCAAAGAGTGCATTTAAAATGAAGTAATCCTTAATACACAATGACTTTGTTATGCAAAGGATAGACTCAATAAGCATTGTGTTTATGCAAAGGATAGCATGTAAATTATCACATAACCATGATTATTTTTTATTTTAAAAAACAAGCTAATTAAAAAAATGAGGATTAAAAGTGAATAAAGTTGTTGCAACCCACGTTAAAAGAAATTAAAGCATATTAAATCTATAATCAATACCAACAAAGTTGTGGCTTTTGATTGTGAAAATGCAAAGCTAAAGCAACTACACCTCAAAAGCCACTAGTACTTGCTGCATAGTTGTACACCTTATCGATCTAAGGATTTTCTTTTCATTTTTTCTTTTTGTATAAAAAAGGAACATTTTATAAACCATTATGAAAGATAAATTATTGTACCCTCCAAAATCATGCAGATCCAACCAATCTCCATATGATATATTGTTAATTTTTTTATAAATTAAAAATATAGTGACCCGAACCACATTTTTTTTACCATCTAATGATTTGTTGGTGTCGCAACCTACCCTTCGACGGGAGGGCGAAGCGAAAAAAAAAGTGCGTCTTCTAAAAAGAAAATGTGTGGGAGTCGCCACCAACATTTATTCGAGGAAAATGTTAGAAAAACCAAAAAGATGTTTGCGAATTTTGAAAATAAGAGTTCGGGAGTTGTTTACGCATGGGGAAGGTATTAGCACCCCACGCGCCCGTCACAAAAGACGACAGCCTTTAATCGAGTGTGTGTAACATGACTTTAAAGTTACTTATCTTTCCCTTTTTATATTTTTTAATTTTTTGGGGGGTCGACAAGGGGGTGCCCTTGCTCCTACGTATCCTCAGGTGTGATGAGGAATTTCGACCTACATAGTTCTTTAAGTCCGAATGTTTGTGTGTTAAATTGATTTTATGTTTTTGAAATATTTATTTTAATTGCAAACAAAGAGTCGTTAAAGGCATTGGACCTTGAAACGATGTTTTGAATTTTGAAAAGCGGGGAGAATCGTGAAGGCATTGGACCTTTGAACTGATCTCAAGTGATATTTGATGAAATGAAGTTTAGTTATGAGTTGGTTTTATCTTTGATTTGTTTATTAACCTTCAATCTTTTTAAAAACAATTTTATGGCACTAGTGATCGATTGAGTTTAAACTTTACAAAAAATACGAGATCACCCATGATGGATGGAGGAGATGAATGTGCATATAATAACAAGGGGGGACCACTAAAGGTACATAGATCACATTCAAACCTTGAAGAAAAGAAAAGCAAAACCAACTGACTATTGCACGAAGAACACAAAACAAGAAAACGATGTAAGGAATGATCACGGTGGCGATTCGGTAGCGCCTCAACTTCGTTTCCCCTTCTTTCTTCTTCTTCTTTATCTCTTCTCTCAATTCTCTCCACCTCTAAGCCTTGGAACCCTTTAAAACACCCCTAGGATGCCTATTTATAGGAAAAAGACCACCTTGGGGCGGTTACAACTTGCCCAAGCGAGCTGGAACTTAACCCTGAAGCAGTGAGCTAGCCCAGGCAAGCTAGTCCCTTATTAGCCTTGAAGTTATTTGGTGGCCCAGGTGAGCCAAATGCTGGCCTAGGTGAGTTGGGGCTTAGGAAAAACAAGGAAAATACCCTTTTACCCTCCCTTCTTGGTATCTTTTGTCCTCCAGATCGAAACACCGAATGGTTCCTTGCTTTGCACTGTAACTGGCATTCAACACCGTAAGTCGACTAGCAAGGATCAAAAGATCACCGAACGATAGTGAACAAACGAAATTAGGGTATGACAGTTGGTAAGGGACTCAATAGTTTTGCAATCCACATGGATTAAGGACATAAAGGAACAATAAAATGAAGAGATCTTAAGCTCAAAACAATGTTGAGTACAAACTAGGGAGGTGCAGAAAGCAAATTAATGATAATATAGTGTTTGTGTTTACCCACTACATTCAACCAAGCAATGCATAAAAGATCATGACAACTTCATTAACTACTTACAGCTACCTCATTAGCTTCACCATGAAGTGGTCGATATAGACTTTTGGGATTAAGTTAGGTCCAAACTCACATTTTGAGAGTTTTGTTTGAATTTTTTAGGATGAAAACTTTATAAAAAGAGAAAGTCATAGCAAAAATTGAAGATAATCAAACCTCAGGAGGACAAAATGGTTTGCTAGTCCAGCAACAACTATTTCCCTTCCCACTCAACCTTCATGCAGTAAGTGCCAAGTATTCACCTGTATATTACATGCATGATATCCTCTCCACAGTTTTCTATGTATCATCTGCTATAGTGTTTTCTTCATTTAATGCTAATTCAATATAATTTTAAAGAAACTTCCATTGTCATCGAAGGATAAAAAGCTAGTGATGTGAACCTTACGGGGCGAAATGTTTGATACAGGCTATGGAGTTCTGGATGACGCCACTTCCAAAGAGGGAAGATAAGTCGGGATAGACGCCACAAGGATTACCTTGATAAGTCTGATAATTGGTTCAACAAGGAACCCAGAGAGAAACTCTCACCAAATTTTATCAAATGCCAAAAGTCCCTTTATTGAAAACAAAAACCAATACTTATAGTGTATCTGAACAAAAAGATAAAAATAGACACGGGCCTTCTAAATAGTTTGGGCCAAAATTACAATAAATAAAAATTATAACTAAAAAACATATTTAACTTGGGCCTTCAAATTAGTTTGGGCCTTCAGCATCAATTAATAGTCTTGGTAGTGCCTCAGTCTCTGGGCCTTCATCTTTCTCCACTTGGGCCTTCAATCATCATCAATGGCAGATATACAAATGACCAGCCTTTTCTCTATGACGTGTTGGGCCTGTTTAAGTCTGCCTCTGGTCATGGGCCGTTCAAGTGCTTCATGGTCCTTGCCCTTAGTTGTCTCATCACTGTGTTGGGCCTGTTTAAGTTTGCCTCTGGTCATGGGCCCTTCAAGTGCTTCATGGTCCTTGCCCTTAGTTGTGTCCTCATCAGCTAGGGAGATAGAGGTGTTGGAGGTAAAATTTTCAATGACTTACTTGAAAACATGACAGTTCACTAAATTTTTAGAGGAACATATTTTCTTAAAATTTTAAGGACAAAGTGGAATCAAGTTTCCTAAATCAAACCTAGGTTTTCTTATAGGTACTAATGTGATAGCAAAGCCAATAAAATTTGTAGACCATTGTAAGGCAGGTATCCTCTATCAAGAAGAAATGCATTACAGTTCAAATGAGACCAAATAACATTAAGATATAATCTTAATTATTTCTCTCCTAAATATCATCTACTACTAGTGCTCACTAAAAATTGGAGAACACTTGAAACACACTATTTTTCAATGACTCTACTGTGAAATTCACCTGAGACTTACTAAAGTGGTTCTATGTGAATTTAACCTAATAGTAAAGAATGTAATAAAAAACAGTGTGTTTGACAATATGTTACTAGCATTTCTCTATAGAAAAAAGAATGAAATATATAAGTGAACTTGTTTGCACAAATTCCTCTAAATGCTACAAAAAAAAGATGCATTTACTTATTTCCTTCTATCATAGAACACTCTCAAATCTCCTCCAACAAAAAATGCCCAACTAGATCCCTGGAAAAACAATTGCACAACAATTGAGTAAAGTGTACAAAATTATAAACGATAAATGCAAGAGAAAGGTAGATTGTTTCATTTTGGTAGGTTATAATAACAATAGAATTTGTCAAGAAAAATAAAAAGAAACCATTCATAATAGGCAATAACTAATAAGTAATCAGGTTATTTCAAAAAGTTCAATTAGTAAAATTGTAGCACAATTAGCAAGAGTGTGCATGTTCAAATTTAGTGGTTAGTGTTCTTTTGGAACCCAAAAGAAACAATAACAACATCAAAGAGTTTAATCTTTGATTCAATGTCAATGTAAAAAGTTTTACACTATTTGAAAATTAGAAATCATTTTAAATATGACTTTTAAAGTAATTATAACAAAAAATATTGTTATATAAACTAATCCATAACTAGATAATAGTATAAAAACAACCTTTATATATTATAATTAAATAAATAAATAAATAAATAAGCAGGGAGTAATTAAGTAAGCACAACCTTTATAATAACTAGTTTTGCTTTCTCATCCTTCTCCCCTTTTCCAAATATGTTACTCGTAGCGAAACCTGAAACCATTTAACGATTTTTTAGAATAAAAAAATAGTAGTAGTAGTAGTAGCAACAGCAACAACAACAACAACAATACATGAACCTAATAAAGAGGGAAGTTGAGCAAATTGGATCTACTAGTTTGGGTGAGATGGTGTTCAATTGCCTTGTCCTGTTCAAAGTGACCACTCTTACATGCTCAATCTCTGTAACGGTTTCGTGAGACTCGTGAACTTGGACTTGTAACGGCGTTGAAGTCGTCCTCGAGCTTCTGATTGTTGTTGTTATTGATAGTGCTGACGTCATCCTTTCCAGAGTTGGGGTTGGTGTTGATGCAGAGGTCGATAAATCCCCAGTCGGTGCCAAAGAGGCTGTTGCTAGCACTGATGTGGAGTAGGATCACGACATCATTGAGAGAATGTAGTTTTGCATGGCCCAATGGACTATGTAGGCGTTCTCGTTGGAGAGGTCGATGGCCATGCCAATTTTGTGGTGCGCACTGTCTGTGGGGGTGAGGGTTGCAATGCCGACACTGGCGGAGGAGGGGTGGTGGCAGCGTGGGGAGGTGAGGAGGCAAAAAGGTGGGGTAGTGGATTTTGATCTACGAGAGGGTTCTGGTGGGGCTGCATTCTTTTTCCTTTTAGATTTTAGTGGGTTCAAGAGATTCTTGGTTCTTTTAGTAAAGAGAAGAATAGTATGTGAAGGGAGGAACGAGGTTTGTGTGTGTGTATTAGGAAAGGGATAAGATTGAAGCATTTGTAGTTAGAAAATGACAAGGCTTGGACATGAAGGAAGTTAGAAAACAATTAGACAACATTGGTTTTCAGATAACCATTGTTAACGAGCATTAAACACCATTGGTTTTCATCAAAACCGATGTTAAAGCAATACACAACATCAGTTCTTATAGAACCAATGTTAAGAAAGTTATATTATTTACAAAAAGGCCACCATGATATTGTTAACATCGGTTTTCATAAAACCGATGTTCAATTGATGATGTTAAAAACATATTTTCTAGTAGTGTAGGAAGGATGGAATTAGTGTAATCATAGTATATGTGACATGTTCTCCTCAATGAGAATGATTGTGAATAAATTCTTTCTAAATCTTTCATTCACATTCTAATTTCAAACATTAGCCATTTACAAAAAGAAAGATAATATCATTTCACAGAATACTCTATTTACAACCAGATCCTTATACAAAACAAAATAAATGGGTCACACTTAGATAATATATAAGATTCATTTTAAGTATTAAGGATAGTTGGATGCTGAAAATGATTTAGTATAAAACAAGTTCTAGTGAATCATAGTGGACGATGATAACGTCCACTTAAGACTAGAAAGATCTTACCATGTTTGCTTCAACTGATATGTCCTGTTCACTTACACATAAATCAGGTGAACGGGCATAGAGGTGAAGTACGAGGGGGTGTAACATCACTCTCCAAAGTGTTGGACTCATCAGATGGGAAGGTGGACCTACTTCTTTTTTAGTGAGAATTGTATTCATACGATTTTCCCTTGTCTTCTTGTTTCTGGTAACCTTAATAGGTGAGAGTGGGTTCCTTGTTCTTGGGTTCCTTCACAGCCTTTTGCTTCTTGTTGATAGTTGGAGTTGGTTGGCTTTCTTGCTTGCACTTCTTTGGGATTATTAGAGGAGCTTCATCCTCTGTCTCACTCATATCCCTCAGCAGTTAAGCAGTTAAAGGTTTCTCAGATGGCTTCCATGGACTTTTCCTGACTAGCGCAGTCTCGGGACGAGCCTCTGGTTGAGATATTTTGATGTTGTTTGTTGCTCATGCCTTTTCTTTGTTCTTGCTTTCCTGGCAATAAGTTCTTCCTCCTCTTCTTGTCATTGAGGTTTCCTTCTTATCTTTTTTTTTTTGTTTCTCTTATAATCTTTTGAACCTTTTTGGCTATGCTAAAACTGTTTAAGCCTTTATCTTAATCAATTATTGCTCTAGCAAGCCTCTTCTATTTTCTTAATTTGATGGCTCCCTCGTCCACCCCAGGGGAATTTCTTTTTGTTCTTTCATTGCTAGCTTCGTTGCTTTAAGATTTGTTTTGTTAAATCTTTGTTGCTTGGCAATAATAGATCCTTTCAGCATGATGTTGGGCTTTGAGTTATCGTCCATCTTATCATATAAGTGGTATACACCTTGATCTCATAAGAGCTTATTCATGAGAGTAGCATAGTAGATGTTGTCCATTCCTCCCAAGTTCCTTGAATTGCAAAGAATGTTGATGTAAATGGTATTTGGTAGATCAAATGGAAGGTTTTCCATAAGATGGAATAGTACAAACTTATGTAAATCAGAGAGTGTAGTTTTTGAACCAACCTTGTGGAGGACACTTTTGTTAAGCTTGTTTGCCCAAATCTTAGCCCTTTCAGACAAGAGATTGTATGTGATGGCTTTCTGGTCACCCACTTTTTTTGCATAGAGGGCTCTGTGGATTTGAGAGTTATAAGCCTTCTCCCATCCTTCATAGTAGGTGCTTCCTTCATGAAGGCACCCATTAGCCTTGGCAATGGTGTCCCTTGACAACATTACAACAACTCGTAGGACCTTGGACACAATGATCTTGTTGTCCAAAAATTCAATGTTCCTCCAGAACATCCATATGAGCTATGGATAGAAGGGTTATGGTTCGTTGAAGTAGCATCTTGCACCACATAAGAACATGGTCTTGTGGAATTTAAGGCCAACTTTCTCCAACTCATCAATGTCAAAGAAGTGCTTAGTATGAACGGTTGGTTCACCATCAGTGTGAAAAGTGGTAGTATCAGTGGAGACGACAACCATTTCAGTGATGTCTAGTTGGGTATCATTTGACATAAAGGTCTTGATTGTAGGGTTTAGTGTTTCCGAGAGAGCAAGAGTGAGAGGTTGATGATGAAGAATGAATCATCTTTGTTTAGAAAGGTGGATTAATGAGGGAGGGAATATGGAGTGGATTTCTAGGGCTTTTGAAATGTATTTAATTGGCCCATTACTCAAGTGACAACTCAACATTGTCTATAGACTATGTTTCTTACTGAAACACACTATTCCATTTTGTTATGTGAGTGCTTGTGATCTCCTTAAGTCTTGGGTATCCCGTCATGCAAATGTAGTAACTAGGTGCCATTGGACGATAGGTCTTTTGGACACAAAGTTACATGAAGCATTTAGAAATGAATCATTCCTTTACGTAGTCCATTCCTAGTTGATTCCTTAAGAGAATCAACCTTTCTTCAATAAAGGGTTTTGTAAAAATATCAGTGAGCTGATTTTTAGTGGGTATCAAGTATAAGTCCATTGTTCTCTTCTAAACATGGTCTCTAAGAAAGTGATGTTTGATTTCCATATGCTTACCTCTTGAATGCAATGTAGGGTTTTTAGATAGACTTATCGCTGCTTTGTTATCGCAGTAGATTGGTATGTTATTTTCAAAGATCTAGTAGTCTTCTAGTTGATTGTTGATCTAGATCAATTGGAGGCAGATATCTGTTCTACTTTTGTAGTGGAAAATGCTATTGATCCTTGCTTTTTGCATATCCAAGTTACTAAGTTTCTACCAATGAAGTGGAAACTTCTGTTGGTGTTTTTCATTCACGCTTGTCACCCGCGCAATCAACATCATAGTAAATGATCAACCTAAATTTTATTATTTTGTTAAAACATAACCAGATTAGGTGTTTCAATTAAATATTGATATACTCTTTGAATAGCAGTTAAGTGTATATCCCTTGAATCTTTCTAGAATCTAACACATAAGCATACGCTGAACATTATGTCAGGTCTGGACGTGGTCAAGTACAGTATTGAACCAATCATTGCTCTGTATTGAGTGTTGTCCACCTTCTTTGGTTCCTTGTCCAGTCCAATATACATTGTTGGGTGTGTGGGTGTTTTCATCTCCTGGGTGTCTGACAGGTTGAACTTTTTCATAAACGTTTTTCACATACTTGGTTTGATGGAAGTAGATTCCATTGCTTGTCTGTTATTCGGTCGCGGCAAGTGCACCAGATCACGCAAGTAGTATAAAATTGTAAGAACCGAGTATCGAACTCTCGAGGAACTTGTGTTACTTGGTAAAGCTACTTCAGTGAATAGGTGTCTAGTATGAAAAGAGATGTGTGGATTATGCACAGGTATGTAAACTAACTATTAAAAGGAAAATCACATGAGTAATGATGCGTAAAGACAAGTAGACAACACGTTGGTCTTCCTATTAGAAGCCTAATGTTAAAAGGATATTCTCTACTTAACAATGCTCATGTGTTCTATGGTATCTCCTGAAATGCTAAACCCCAATTCCTCATGATAGTCTAGCCTAATCCCGATCAAGCATTGTCCTCAGATTCCTCTTGTTGGACTAAACTTGACCAGAACCGCATTAAGACAAACATACAAACAACTAGGTTACCGTACTCCAATTCCTCGTGATAATACGATAAACTAGCCCTGTCCTATCAAGCTCTAAGAATGAGACCAATTTCCATTGTTGAATGATCCTAACAACACATGCATCTACGTTATCAAGGCAAAAGCATGCTAGAATGAAGTTCTGATAGCATAGTGAACACACAAAACATCATTAAATAGATATACAGGTATTTACATCAAATACCTACAAGGAAGAACCAACAATGGATTTAGCTCTCCATAATTGGGAAGCTTCCTTTACAACAAAGAGAAGAGAAAAATGAAGGATTGAAGAAATACAAGTGGTGAGAATGTCTCCTCCACCTCTGGAACCTCACAATCACTCACAAACTCGTCTCTAGCTCTTAGGACAACTTCCTCTTCAAGCTCGGTTCTCTGCCGGTCTTCGCACAGCAAAAACTCTCAAAACTCTCTGGAACTTGGACCTTTCTCGCTCTAGAAATCTCTCGACATGCAGAAGTTTCAAGAACAGGCTCAAACTCCCCTCCAAAATCTGATTTGAGGCTTAAATAGGTGACTTTGTTTGTGCTAGTGCGCTTAGCACAACTCTTGACCGCTTAGTGAGCATTAGTGGATTTCGGCTTAGTGCATGCTTTTCTCGCTCGGCGGATGGACTAGAGCGGTGCGCTTAGCTGAATGATCCTTCGCTCAGCGCAAATGCACAGTTCATCCTTCTTCCAGATTCTTCCTCGCACTCAGCCGAGGAGTGTTGCGCTCAGCGGATGACTCGCTAAGCCAGCAGGTTGGCTTAGCGAGAGGATGAAAATCTGCACTTCACAAACTTGCCTAATTAACCTGAAATTGAGAGGAAATGATTATTAAACACACAAAATGGAAGTACTAAGTATTTATTACCTATCTTTAACTAAAAGTAATTACAACACTACAAAACATCCATAAATTGGTGGAGTTTAATACAATTTACATAGGTTTTATACACAAAAGTTAGTCGTATTCATCGACTAACAACTCCCCCAAATTTACAGTTTTGCTTGTCCTCAAGCAAATAAAGAACAACTCACTGGTCCTTAAGTGACAATAACATGCAGTGACTATGTACAAAGGTGTATGCAACAAAAGTTACTGATTGCAAGATAAAAGAATGAAGCAAAATGCTCTCATCACTTGTCTTTCACAAAGCATGCAGTTATTCAAAGAGAAGAATAAAATGTAACCTATACAATTAGATGAAGTTAGGCATAAGACAGATATCAAGGAAAGTAGCTTAAACCACAGTCTCACGGCTACTGTTTCACTCAAGAACAAGTGTTTAAGCTATTCATTAATAACAACTAGCAAGAGGTTCAATCTTTGAACTTCATCTCAAGCCATAAAGTCAGAAATGCATAAACAGAATCAGAAGGACTTTCACAGGCTTGTAGTGAGGCTTGGCTACAAAAAATCATTGGTTTTTCTAGGATTCAAAGGCTTAGATTCTAAGAGAGCACAAATCCTAGACTTATCCAAGTAATTTTTTCATACAATTAGCTTACTCACTAGCCTTTTACTTTAATTTGTCTTTGACCGTATTACAATAGCACACATTTTCTTTGATTGCTCTTTTTTTTAACACCCAACTTATTTTTTGTGTGTGCTAATGCTTTACCTTTTACTTTACATCCTAATCAACTCCACTCCCCCAAATTTGGGGTAAATTTGCCTTGAACCATATGCTCTCCTAGAATCTAAGCAAGGTATCTCGAGATATTCATTCAAGTTCAAGGTTCAATTTTGAAAATGTAATTTAGCTCACAAAGGGTGCAAAGGATACAATTATCATTCAAGGTAAGCATTTTGGTCAATTGGATAGTATATACAATCATGGCCTTCATGATGTCCTCATTCATACATTTCATTCTAAATTTCAGAGATTGATGCAAAGACTATTACTCAAAGCTAGTCGTTCACTCACAGTTTAAGATCACACTCTCACCTGTTATGGTTCAAGCTTTTCTTTCTCAATCAACCTGTCTATTGCTTAACAATTCTAATTGCAAACTCACATTCTTGTTCTTTCTTTGTCTAACATACATACCTTCTCAAACTCATGAAAAGAAACACAAACTCCATCACAATCATGCATTCAATCCAAAATCAATTCATACACCAATGTTCACAAAAAGATAAAAGTGTTTCACTGCAATATCATCAAAGTCAAGTCAAACTGTTCCATATGCTTCAAAACAAGCATACTAGCTAATCACAAACAAAATATAAGTGTATATAAACATTAACCAAAATAATTAAAAACCAATGTACTGAAACTATAATCATTATAATAATAATTAAGAAAAACAAAATCATCCAGAATTTAAAATTCATGTGACTGGTCCTGAGTATCCTGTGTCTGACCACCCTCCTCATCTGTCAGATGAAGTACAGGAGTAGCTGAAGGAGAAGTGTTTAGAGTCAGGACTGGTGTAGTCGGGTCCTCTGGTATGTTGAGTATAGAAGTGGAGGGGTCTACAGCATGTTGAGGTGAGGATAGGTCCACCACTGGTGTGGGTGGATCTGATGTGACCTCTTGTGACCTCTCAAGACTAGCAGTAGCTTCCTGTCTAACCTATGTCTCACCTGCCTCCTCCTCTACCATGTATGGCTCTGGAATGGTGGCCTCAGATGATGCATCCTCTACATGTTGTGGTACCTGGGCTGTGGGACCTTCATCTTCCCTGTAAAGAGAAGGTTGGGCACCAGGCCAAGCTACCCTTTCCAGAAACTGCTTAACAGAAGGAATGGATCCTGGAGGTGCCACCACCTGTAAACTCTAAAGTAAAATAATCTATCCCTGATGAATGCTCCAAAGCATGGCTTCAAAGTGCTGAGAATCACTCGTTGCTGATGTGGATGCTGGAGTAGGAGCTGCAGATGTGGAACGAAGCTCAGCTGGCCTCGCCCTCGCCCTCCTAGCCCCTCGGATAAAAACTATCAGATCATCAAGATTCCAACAGTTCTTCCTGATGTAGGCCAAGTTAATCGCCGTGCTTAGGCTCTCAAAAGTGAGGCTGTCGGAGACAACCCCTCTGGCTCTACATAGGGCGGTGATCAGAGCAGGAAATAGAGGTCATCTGGCCTGAAATAAGAGCTCCTATGTTCATGTCCATGTGAGAGACTAGGCCAAAGATCAGCCTAGCTCTGTCCACTGTCAAATCAGAGGTATGTGATGTGGGGGCCAGGTTAGAGTATGAGAGAACACTCCACACCTGGGCTAAAGTAGTCAAATCTTTCCTAAGAATCCTCCCAGAATGGCCCTCCGCGTTCAAGATGAACCCTCGGCCTGGTATGCAAAAGGCAACCTCAATCTATCTATAATCTATGGGAAGTCTGCAGTATCTGGAGTATGTGGGCAAAGTCCCACCCTCTGCCAACACCACAGGTGTCTCTAGGAATGCGTTGAGGCTGCCAGCATCGATCTTCACTAGATGGCCTCTAACCCTGGCTTGCTTTGGTGAAGGACCATCAGAGCTGTATAGGTTTGCATAGAACTCTTTCACCAAAGCCAAATCTATGCTCCCATCAACCAAATTGGTGAGGCATTTATGGAGATTACGCCTCTCCAACTCAGTCTTAAAATCATCAAACTAGGTGTGGTAAAGCACCACCTTTCTCTCTGGTAAGATGTTTCTCCCTAATACATTATTCGTGTACTGGTTCCATGCATCTAAAGAGTGAAATCTCCTTGTATCATATTGAGTTGTGGGTCTTCAATTGATACTCTTGCATTTCCTAGAGGCCATATGCAAATAAAGGGACCAAAAAGTTAATCAGAACACAAGTTATTCAAATTAAAAAACTGAAAAATAAAACTGAAAAAGGCACTGGCGGCTTAGCGAGACATGGTTCGCTTAGTGTGCCTTCGCAAAATGAACACAACTGCTTAGCTACAAGGAGGCCGCTTAGTGGATGTTGCAGAAAAATTATGCTTCTGCATAATCGGCTTAGCTGGCATCTGCCCGCTAAGCCTAATGATTGCAGCAAAGATTTGCGCTAAGCTCCTCAGGGTTTGCGCTTAGCGGCACCATACAATTCCGAAAATACACTAAGTATGGGAGCTTAGCGAGCGGGCTCGCTTAGCCCAATGGTTGCCGCAACAAAATGCGCTTAGCTTAGGTAAGCTCGGCTTAGCGCGCAACTTTAAACAAAAAAATTGACTAATGCATGATCCTTGCATTTTGTTCAGCCAACTACATATATTCCATTTCCATTGTATGCATGTCATGTTCACTAATGCATGATCCTTGCATTTTCCTCTACAAAAGCAAAAACAAAAAACAAAACAAAGCAAAAAAAAAAAAGAAAATCACAAAAAGCATGAGAAGTCACACCACATTCTTAGTTACATGTGTTGGGTACCATTATAATGACTATTGACTAACCTTGTTGGGATTATATACCCATTTCTCTGGAAAAAATGATGTGAATGTGGTACCTAATGCATGGTTAACTAGGAAAATGATGGTTCTTTGGGCATCTCAATCTCATAATTACATTTGCCTTGCATATCATGAGTGTGCCTTAGTCATTCATCTCTATGATAGGTTGCTAAAGTATTGCCAATCAAAATTTCTTTTCCTTGGATTATGGGGTTAAACCAAGCACATGTTTTAAGAAAAGGTTCATCAAGTCAAGGTCAAGTATGGAACTAACCAGCTTGTGAAAGTTGGGACAGAAGATCGGTCGAGTTACATCATTTCTTTTTCTACTGCCAATTAACAAAAAAATTGAGGACTGTTCACATCCATGTGTTATTTCCAGTCTCACTTTGGCAAGATGTGATGGACCATGTTGTTTTAATTGATTCAACCCCATGTCTCGCGAAAAATTTGCAATACTTCAACAATGCATTATTCACATACATCCATGCTTTTCATTGGTTGCATTGATCATTGCATTCTTTCCTTGAAATCAGAACTGTAATCATTGTTATCAAAAGGAAAGAATGCACTTTATGGCACCCTTACCAAACGCGTGCTAGAGGTAGAGTAATGGGTGAAGTAGATGAGGTGCAAGAGCAGATAAAGGCTGACATGGAGGCCATGAAAGAGCAAATGGCCACAATGATGGAGGCCATGATGAGCATGAAGAAGATAATGAAGGTCAATGTGGTTGTAGTTGCCGCTACTAGTGCCATTGTTGAGGTGGACCTGATTCCCCTATCTGGCCTCAACCAAATGAATCGTCCAACCTTGGATATGGTAGGCCAGGGAGGCAAAGAATTGGGAAGTACGGGCGGCCCCCATTTTGTGCAAGTTCAGAACAAGCATGTTTTCCTGCCATATGGCTTGCCTCTCAACTACACACCACCCAATGTGGTGCACACTCTTGATGAGAATGTTAATAACTCCACTCTAATACTCGTTGAGAGCCAACAACATCAATTTGATCATGCACATGTCTCTCAACCCATGAGGGAGGCGCATGAAATACCCCACCATAATCTAACCAATTTCGAGCCTTGCCTCGAATATGCCACTAAGGGGCAAGTAGTTGATGGTGTACCCATGCCAAACACTTTGGAGGGCCCTCAGTTTCGCCCACAACCACAACCCTTGCATTTTTCGGTGGGAAGAGCCCCTCCTACTATGGCTAAAAAGGGAAAGTTGGATCATATAGAGGAAAGGCCATTGAAGGAGGCGGAGATCATGCTTTTGCTAACATGGCAGAGTTGTACCTAGTGCCTGACGTCGTCATCCCTTCGAAGTTCAAGGTGCCAGACTTTGATAGGTACAAGGGGACTACTTGCCCCATGAATCACCTAAAGGGGTACTGTAGGAAAATGGGGGCATACGCAAAAGATGAAAAGTTGTTGATGCATTTCTTCCAGGAAAGTCTTATTAGGGCAACCATCACATGGTACACTAATCTTGAACATACTCGAGTCCATTCTTAGAAGGACCTAATGGTTGCCTTCATTAGGTAGTATCAGTACAATTCTAATACGGCTTCGGATAGGATGCAACTACAAAACATGTGCAAAAAAAAAGCTTGAATCCTTCAAGGAATATGCCCAAAGGTGGAGGGATCTGGAAGCTCAAGTAGCGCCCCCAATAACAGAGAAAGAGATTATCACAATGATAGTAGACACGTTACTGGTGTTCTACTATGAGAAAATGGTGGGTTACACACCTTCAAACTTTGCCGATTTGGTTTTCACCAGCGAAAGGATCAAAGTGGGTCTGAGAAGAGGCAAATTTGATTATCCTGCTTTGATGAATGAGAAAGCTGGGGCAAATGGAGAGAATGAGATGGAGGGAGGAACCCATGCTATGATTGTCGTTCCTACATGGCCAAATTTTCCCCCAGCTCAACAATGTCATTACTCAGCCAATATCAACCTTTCTCATTACCCACTACCCAATCAGCCACAAGGCCCGCCTGTTGCACATCCAATGCCAGCACCACCCTTAAAACAAACCGAAACACCAACCAGGGAGGGAGCTTTCCAGCGAAAAAGCCTGTATAATTCACCCCAATTCTAGTGTCCTATGCTAACTTGCTCCCACATTTACTTGATAATTCAATGGTAGCCATAACCCCAGCCATGGTTCCTCAACCTCCATTTTTTCGGGGATACGACTCGAGCGCAACATGTGCTTACCATGGAGGAGTTCCGGGGCATTCCATTGAGCATTGTAGGACCCTGAAACATAAGGTGCAAGGTCTAATTGATGCTGGCTGGCTGAAATTTGAGGAGAACCGCTTGTGAATTCTGACATTGGCAAGTGGCACTATACATGGGGCAATTTGAAGGTTTTTGTTAGATGTCTCTAATGACTCATTAGGATTTTCAAGTTTATGCCATTATTGTAAACCACAGTTACAATGCTAATAATATGGATAAATTTGACATCCTTGTCTCTCCTCCTCTCACAATTACATCTTTGCTTCCACTGGAAGGTGAATGTAAGTCATTGGTTTGTTTAATGTAAGCCATTGGTTTGTTTGCTCGGTTGACCTGCGCTCTCGAGTTTGACTTCCACGTCTATTCAATCAGGAATCTCTCGTTCTACACGTTCGGTGAGGGTGCCATAAATCACGAGTAAAAAAAAATTCAAAACAAAAAAAATGTTTGATTGACTGTGTTTCGAATTAAGAAGTACAAACATTCATGTGACCTCATTTTATTATTCCTAAAAGTTGTCTTTTTGAGAGAAAAGTGAGTTATCAAGAATAGGAGTCATTTGACTTAATCTGTCAATTGAAAATTCTTTAAATGTTTCTCATCCTTGAAAATTCATTTTCGAGAACCTGCATAGTTTCTTTCATTTTTTCCTTGTTGCAAGGTCGTGGAAAGACATCAATAGATACCTCAAAACCTACACTGGGACAATATGAGGCACCATGCATGAGCCTCGAGCAAACCTAGGAGTAGATCGAAATTTCTCACCCGGTAGGTTGAAAACCCGAAAGGACGACCTAAGCAAAAATTAGGGTTGATGATAAAGTAAAATAAAAAAACAAACAATCAGGGGCGTGTTATTAAGGTTCTATCCCAGAATCCAAATTGCACAAGGATCTAAGTTAAGATTTGAAATGACACATGGCCATGTTTCAACATCCCAAACACTAGTTTATCCTTTGCTACCCCCTCAGAGCCACAACATATTTGTTTTCTAAAAACAATGAAAAAAAACAGCAAGAGTCAAAATAGAAACCCTGAGTGGGAACCACTGCTAAACCAGCAGGAAGAGCAATGCAAACTACACATGCATGAAGTTGGACAACAATGAAAAAAGAAAATAAATCCACCAAAAGAAAGTAAAAAAAAAAGAGAGAGACAAAAGAGCTCCAAAAGAAAGGCACAAAAGTGCAATGAAAGATTAATGTACAAGACAAAAGGAGTAGAGCCCAACTCAAAAGTTGAAATGAACAAAAGGTATAAGCACAACTCTCTTGAGGTTCTTACTCAATATAACCCTCAAAAACTCTTTGAGCCTGTCTAATCCTTTCTTTCATAAGCCCTCTTACCCCTGACCATGTTACAAGCCCAATAAAGCCTATGTCGATCAAGGAATGACTAATTTGCTTTAAGCTAGAATTTTGGAATGAAACCCGCGCACGCTTGTGATTTTTAAAGAAAAATATATATTTGTCTAAAAAAAAAAAAAAGAGAAAGCCCTGAGGTTCACACTTGCACATTTAAGAAGAAATCTCATTCAACTAGGAGCTCATAGAAAATGCCCAAAGCCAATAGTGATAGTAGGTTACGTTTGACGTTAGTCTCTCATGCAAGCTTTTTGGGATTCATTTCGAATCCAAGGGCTAGCTTCATCATATAAATTCTTTCGTGATCAACCCATGTCATCAAACTCCCAGCGGGATTAAAAGACCCATGGCATCACTCTACGACCTTCAATCAAGAAAGTTTCACTTGGTCATATACCAAAGTGCAACAATCCATTGCCATCCTTCAATGGTGTATACGATTGGTCCCAAGGCCTTATATTTCTCTTGCTGTGCAAAGTAATCAATGTTTTGAACAAAAAAAGGGGGGAAAACCCTAGGATCAATATTTCAATGGATTGATTAAATGTCAAACGACTCCATTGTAGTCACTCTAAAATTTTCAAGTGACTGAATCAAACCGAACATACACTCTAAGGGAATCCCCGAAGAGATTTGCAAAAAAAAGATAGGATGAGGTTGCATGAGTTATCACATCTTTCAAAAAAGGACAGTCAATCTGTGTTTTCCAAAAAAAGGAAAAAAAAATCAAATCAAATCAAAATCACAAAAATAGGAAAGAATGTCATGAGCATTACACAATTTTCATGATTTCGAAACCTTTTGCATGAAGGTTGCATACACCTATATCCTAAGAAGAATCATGTTCATAAGTACATAGAGGGGAGGCCCTCTCAAAGAGTCAACATCTTGCTTTTTCATAAGGTAAAAGCCCTTTGGTAGTTGTATCTATTGGCTCGTTTCATAGGACTCAAAGTCCACACCTTTATTCTTACATAGGACTCAAAGTCCTCACCTTCATAAGACTCAAAGTCCTCACTCTATTCTTTCATAGGACTCAAAGTCCTCACCTTTATTCTTTCATAGGACTGAAAGTCCTCATAGGGCTCAAAGTCCTCGCCTTCATAGGACTCAAAGTTCTCGCCATCAGAGGACTCAAAGTTTTCACCTTTAGAGGACTCAAAGTCCTCGCCTTTAGAGGGCTCAAAGTCCTCGCCATTCGAGGACACAAATTTCACACCTTCGAAGGGCTCAAAATCCTCGCCTTCATAGGAGGCAAAGTCCTCGCCATTAGAGGACTCAAAGTTCTCGCCTTCAGAGGACTCAAAGTCCTCGCCTTAATAGGACTCAAAGTCCTTGCCTTAGAGGACTCAAAGTCCTCGCCATCAGAGGACTCAAAGTTCTCGCCTTTAGAGGGCTCAAAAGTCCTCGCCATTAGAGGACTCAAAGTTTATGCATTCAGAGGACTCAAAGTCCTCGCCTTCATAGGACTCAAAGTCCTTGCCTTAGAGGACTCAAAGTTCTCACCATCAAAGGACTCAAAGTTCTCACCTTCAGAGGACTCAAAGTCCTCGCCTTTAGAGGGCTCAAAGTCCTCGCCATTTGAGGACTCAAAGTTCTCACCTTCAGAGGGCTCAAAGTCCTCGCCTTCATAGGACGCAAAGTCCTCGCCTTAGAGGACTTAAATTCCTTGCCTTCAGAGGACTCAAAGTCCTCGCCTTTAGAGGGCTCAAAGTCCTCGCCATCAGAGGACTCAAATTTCATGCCTTCAAAGGGCTCAAAGTCCTCACCTTTAGAGGGCTTAAATCCCTCGCCATTAGAGGACTCAAAGTTGTCACCTTCAGAGGACTCAAAGTCCTCTCCATCAAAGGACTCAAAGTTCTCGCCTTTACAGGGCTCAAAGTCCTCGCCTTTAGAGGGCTTAAAGTCCTCACCATTAGAGGACTCAAAGTTCTCGCCTTCACAGGACTCAAAGTCCTCGCCTTCATATGACTCAAAGTCCTCGCCTTAGAGGACTCAAAGTCCTCACCATCAAAGGACTCAAAGTTCTCACCTTCAGAGGACTCAAAGTCCTCGCCTTTAGAGGGCTGAAAGTCCTCGCCATCTGAGGACTCAAAGTTCTCGCCTTCAGAGGGCTCAAAGTCCTTGCCTTTATAGGACGTAAAGTCCTCGCCTTTGAGGACTCAAATTCCTTGCCTTCAGAGGACTCAAAGTCCTCGCCTTTAGAGGGCTCAAAGTCCTTGCCTTTATAGGACTCAAAGTCCTTACTTTATCTTTCATAGGACTCAAAGTCCTCATCTTTATCTTTCACAGGACTCAAAGTCCTCGCTTTTGTCTTTCATAAGACTCAAAGTCCTCTACCTTTATCTTTCATAGGACTCAAAGTCCCCTGTCATTTTTGCGTTTTGGAGACTATTATAGTCTCCCTTTGCCATCTAGAGACAATTAAGCACGATGGCACGCAAAGACAAATATGGTCATCTGCTCCCTTTGTCGAAGACTCAATGTCTTCATGCTTTCATGGGTTTTACTGCTTGGACTTCCACTAGTGGCCAGTTGGATGGTGAGATCCCTTGAACGAAATTAGTGTCTTTATCTTTACTTCCCTTTTATTTACAATAAAAGATAAGTAAAGAGGGGCAACTGTCATACCCTAATTTCGTCTGGGGACGATCATTTGCAAACATTTAGATTCTCGCCAGCCTAATTGAGCTGCTTAACACCAATTGTCAAACAATCTGCAAGGTTTCGCGACGTTTCAGAAGGAAATGAGCAGGAAATTCAAAGTAGGGGAAAATGGTCTATTTTGGGACATTCTTCTGCCCCTGGGCCCTCCTGGGCCCATTAGAAGACTTAGGGTGGCTGAGGGGAAGGCCCTGGGCCCACCCAGGCAAGCTTAGCTCACCCAGGCAAGCTGGGCGGCAAGTTCCTCCCCTATTTTGGCTATAAAAGGGCGTGGGAGGCTGAGGGGAAGGAGTTCAACACCCTTGGCAAGCATATTTCACTTAAAATTAGTGAAAAGAAGGAGAAAAAAAAAGAAAATCAAGGCCAAGGCGCTTCCGTGACATTTCCATGATCAATTCCATGAACATTCTTTGTCGTTCTTCATCTGTTTTTCGTTCTTCATTCAGTTAGTGCTTGCTTTAAGGATTTGGATTTGATTTATGGACCCTTAGGGGTCCCCTTTATTCTTTGTGCATCTTCATCTCCTTTTTCGGTCATCGTTGATCTTTTTATTTGTTTAAAGTGAGTTTTGATTGATCGTTCGTGCCATAATCTCGTTTAATCACCATTAAAGTAAAATTCAATCGATCATTTGTGTTGTAATCTCACTTAATCACCGTTTAAATGAATTTCAACCAATCGTATGTGTTGTAATCTCACTTAACCAATGTTTAAATAAGTTTCGACCGATCGTTTGTGTCGTAAACTCTTTTCATCAATGTAAAATAAGTTTTAACCGGTCATTAACTCCGCAAGTTATCTTAAAAATGGATTGAATATTAATGAGCCAATACCAAATAAAACCAGCTCATAAACTTATTCATTTCATTAAAAAATGAAGAGATTGTTCAAAGGTCCAACGCCTTAACGATTCCCTCTTTTCAAAGATCAACAGATCGTTTCAAGGTCCAACGCCTTAACGATTCTCACCTCTCAAAAATCAAGAGGTCGTTTCAAGTTCCAATGCCTTAACGATTCTTCACCTTTCAAACTTGAGTAGATCGTTTCAAGGCCCAATTCCTTAACCACTCTTTCTCCTCTTTTCAATAATCAAAAGATCATTTCAAAGGTCCAACGCCTTAAACGACTTTTGTTCACAATTAAAATCAATCTTTCAAAAAGGATAAAAAAAATAAATTAACCAACGTTCAGTTCTTAAAGAACTATGTAGGTCTGATTTCCTCATCGCAATTGAGGAATATGTAGGAGCGAGGGAAACACCCTTGTCGACCCCAAAAAAGTAAAAAAACATAAAAAGCCCAAAAAAGTAAAAAAAAAAAACAAAAAAGTCCAAGAAAGTAAAAAAAAATCATAAAAGCAATAGAAGTAAAAAAACATAAAAGGGGAAAAGATAACATAAAAAAGGAAAATACATAGTTTTGAAGTCATAACTTGCACACTCTATTACAGGCTACCGTCCAATCTGAGGGGCGCGTGGGGTGCTAATACCTTCCCCGTGTGTAAACAACTCCCGAACCCTCATTTTCAAAATACGCAGACCTTCGACCCTTTCCATTTTGGTTTTTTCTGACGTTTTCCTCAAATAAACGTTGGTGGCAACTCCACACGTTTTCCTTTCTTGGAAGACGCTCCATCGGGTCCCACGTTGTGGCCCCGCCGCAGGGCAAGTTGCAATAGTTGGTGACTCCACCGGGGACTATTAGAGAGTTAGGCCATTCAGTCAGTGTTCAACATTTTTGTCATGACTTCTCCTTTATTTATTTTCCTTTTCCCCTTTTATCTTTTGTTTGTCCATATGTGTAGATAATCTTTGCTATGTTGTTGTGTTCGGAGTATGTTAGTCTATCGGTTACATTCATAGCTAGAAATACTTTTTCTACACACATTGCACCTATACCTCACACACACATTGAGATGTTAGGCCTATACCCGGGTCTATGCACCCCTGAAGGAGTGGAGGTCAATCTGTGGTCATGCTGAGTCTCCAACTCGCTTGATGACAGTGAAGCCTCATCTAGAGATTTCCTCTTTTAGTGATGCGTTGTCGGTAATCCCTATCGCCACAATGTACTACCTAAAAGGATGATATCTCTAGAAGCCAGTAAAGTTACTTTGGCATATTCCTTAATTACGTCATGCATCTCTTCATGGCATCATAATGGGCATATTACTCCTGCATCATATTCTGGCATTGTATTTGCATAAATCACCGCATTATCATACCCCTTTCATTTAGCATGCTTTTGTTCTGCCAACTGCATATATTCCATTTCCATTGTACGCATGTCATGTTCACTAATGCATTATCCTTGCATTTTCCTCTGCAAAAACAAAAAAAACAAAACAAAGCAAAAAAAAAAAAAAACAAAAGAAAATCACAAAAAGCATGAGAAGTCACACCACATTCTTAGTTACATGTGTTGGGTACCATGATAATGGCTATAGACCAACCTTGTTGGGATTATACAGCCATTTCTCTAGGAAAAAATGATGTGAATGTGGTACCTAATGCATGGTTAACTAGGAAAATGATGGTTCTTCGATGGCGGTTTTGGTTACCCCCGATGATCAATGTATACCCTTCACGGCTAGGTTAGGCTTTGACTGCACGAATAACATGGTTGAGTACGAGGCATGCGCCCTCGGGATCCAAGCAGCAATCAACTTCAAGGTCAAATTGCTCAAAGTATATGGAGACTCAGCCTTGGTGATCCACCAATTGAGAGGAGAATGGAAGACTAGGGATCATAAGTTGATACCCTACCAGGCCTACATCAAGAAGCTGGCAGAGTTCTTCGATGACATATCCTTCCATCACATTCCTAGAAAGGAGAATCAAATGGCCGATGCCCTTGCCACTCAAGCCTCCATGTTTCAGCTGACCCCGCATGGGGACTTGTCGTACATCAAATTTAGATGTCGTAGCAAGCCCACACATTACTGCTTGATAGAAGAAGAGCAAGATGGTAAACCTTGGTACTTTGATATCAAGCGATACATCGAAGACAAGGAGTACCCACGGGAGGCTTCTGACAATGACAAGAGAACGTTGCGATGGTTAGCAGCCGTACAAAAGGAACCATGATATGGTTTTGCTCTGATGTGTGGATGCTAGGGAGATTGAGCAGATGCTAGTGGAAGGTCACGAGGGGTCCGTTGGTCCTTTGGAACACATGCCAACGGACATGCCATGGCCCGAAAGATTCTAAGGGCAGGGTATTACTGGCTCACTATAGAAAATGATTGTTGTATCCATGTGAGAAAGTGCCACAAGTGCCAGGCATTCGTTGATAATGTCAATGCTCTGCCCGTGCCTTTGAACATCTTGGCAGCGCATTGGTCGTTCTCTATGTGGGGAATAAACCTGATTGGAGCTATTGAGCCCAAAGCTTTGAATGGACACCACTTCATTTTGGTCGCCATTGAATACTTCACCAAATGGGTTGAAGTGGCTGCGTACGCCAGTGTGACTAGGAGTGTGGTGGTTAGGTTAATCAAGAAAGAGATAATCTGCTGGTATGGGTTACCCAGGAAGATTATCATTGATAATGCCACCAATCTGAATAATAAAATGATGAAAGAAATGTGTGAGGATTTCAGGATCCAACATCACAATTCTACTCCTTATGGGCCCAAGATGAATAGGGTAGTTGAGGCTGCTAACAAGAACATCAAGAAAATAGTTTAGAAGATTACCGTGTCATACAAGGATTGACACAAGATGCTCCCTTTTGCACTACATGGTTATCGAACCTCGGTATGCACATTGACTGGGGCAACCCCATTCTCTTTGGTAAATGGGATGGAGGTTGTGCTTCCGTTTGAAGTAGATGTTCCTTCATTGAGGATTCTAGCTAAGTCGGGATTGGAGGAATCAGAATGGGCCTAAACTTGCTTTGATCAATTGAATCTTATAAAAGGTAAGAGGTTGGCCGCCATGAGCCATGGATGATTGTGATGGAAGCTTGCTTGTGGGGCTTCTATGGAGGCTGGATCTTTGAGCTTCAATGAGGTCCTTTAATGGTGATTTTCCACCATGGAGATGCAGCGGAAGACAAAGGAGAAGAGGTGAGAGGAGGCGCCATCCACTAGGGAATAAGCCATGGAAGAAGGAGCTTCACCACCAAGATAAGCCTTGGATAAGAAGCTTGGAGAGGATGCTTCAATGGAGGAAAAGAAAGAGGGATAGAAAGAGAGAGGGGGGAGCACGAAATTGAAGGAAGAAAAAAGGGAGAGAAGTTGAACTTTGAGTTGTGTCTCACAAGACTCTCATTCATCAAAGTTACAACAAGTGTTACACATGCTTCTATTTATAGACTAGGTATCTTCCTTGAGAAGCTTTCTTGAGAAAACTTCCTTGAGAAGCTTCTTTGAGAAAACTTCCTTGGGAAGATAGAGCTTAGCTACACACACCTTTCTAATAGCTAAGCTCACCTCCTTGAGATGAGAAGCTAGAGCTTAGCTACACACCCCCTATAATAGCTAAGCTCACCCGCATGACAAAATACATTGAAAAACAAAAAAAAAAACGTCCCTACTACAAAGACTACTCAAAATGCCTCGAAATACAAGGCTAAAACCCTATACTACTAGAATGGCCAAAATACAAGGCCCAAACGAAGGAAAAAACTATTCTAATATTTACAAAGATAAGTAGGCTCATACTTAGCCCATGGCCTCTGTCATACCCTAATTTCGTCCGGGGACCTTTGCTTGGTGGCATGCAACTTTCATTTAACCATTTTGAGGTACTTGGCATCCATCGTCAGGCAATTTGTGAAGTTCCGTGACATGCCGGAACTCAAAAGGAAGCATCGTTGCACAATTCGTGAGGTTCCGTAACATTCCGTAAGTCAAAAAGGGGATGATTATGTAATCCGCAAGGTTCCGTAACATTACGGAAAGAAAACAGGTATCGTTACGAAATTCGTAAGTTTCCGTAACTTTACGGAAAAAAATCACCAAAAAAGGAAGGGGGTGTATTCACCAAATGGGGGTGCAAATAGCAACCAGGCCCACTTGGGCCCTCCAGAAGATTCCTCCAGAAGGCGGTTGCTTCTGGAGGAAGTCACCTTGCTCGCCTGGGCGAGCTGGATGGCAAGCATCTCCCCCATTTTGCTATAAATAGGGGGAGAAATGAAGAAGAATTTCGTTCAGCCCTCCTGGTAATTCAAGAATCACTTGAAATTAGTGAAAAAAATTGGTTCCGTGAAGAAAATCCGAGTCGAGGCACTTCCGTAAGGTTTCCGTAACGTTTCCGTGGGGATTTTCGCGAAGATCTTCAGCCGTTCTTCGATGTTGTTCGTTCGTTCGTCATCATTCTTCGGTCTTCAACGGGTAAGTTTCCAAATCGAGCTTTTCAATTCATTCTATGTACCTGTCGTGGTCCCCATTTGTTTTTACGTGCTTTTTATTTTCATTTTATTTACTTTCCGTACCCCCTTTTGACGTGCTTTAGTCATTTGCTTAAGTCATTTCCTCATCTAATCAAAAAATAAAATAAATTTCCACCGATCGTTTGAATTATAATATCCGTTAGTTTCTGTTAAAATAAAATCCGACCGTTCGGTCATGTCGTAACTACGTTGGAAACCAAAAAAAAGGGTAAAATAATCATATAATAATAAAAAATATCTTTTAGTAAAATAAGCAAAAAAAATCAATCGGACGTTTCTCTTTGGGATTTTTCTTTCTTAATCGAACCGACTAATAACCAAAGTGAAACTAAGGCTAAAATCAACTCATAAACCAAACTTTTGACGTTGCCTTAAAAAGCCATTTTCAAAGGTCCAAAGCCTTGAAATGGTCTTTTCCGCTTTTATCAATTAAGTGTAAATTTCAAAAGGGCTAAAATCAACATGTAGCTTTATTACCTCTTTCAAAAAATAAAGAGAACATTAATGGTCCAACGCCTTAATGTCTTCTCTCTTTTCAAAAAGAATTGAAAGTTTGTTTAATGGTCCGACGCCTTAAATAACCTTTCATTCAACAAAAACATATTTTGCAAAAAAGGATAAAAAACAACTTAACCAAACACTTTGTTCACAAAGAACTACATAGGTCTGATTTCCTTAACGCAATTAAGGAATACGTAGGAGCAAGGGAAACACCCTCGTCGACTGCAAAAAGATAAAAAATATAAAAAGGAAGAAAGACGTAAAAGGGACGCGTGGGGTGCTAATACCTTCCCCGTGCGTAAATACAACTCCCAAACCTTTCACTTAAAGTTCATAGATCACGTATTTTCCGGTTTTCCCGACGTTTTTCTCAAATAAACGTTGGTGGTGACTCCGCGCGTATTCCTTTCTTGGAACACGCACCCGCCGAAGGGTAGGTTGCGACAGTTGGCGACTCCACTGGGGACTAGTTTTTGAGAGTTAGGCCATTTAAATCTTGTTCAAATGCTTCATCATGACTTTCTCCTTTATTGGTTTCCCTTTATTTTTCTTACGTTCTTTGTATATAACTCTTTGATGCTTTTAGTGTGTTTCAAAATGTATGCATGAGGTAAATATTTATTCATTTGATGCACACAAACACCAACACTATTTTCACACACTGTGAGTTGAAAAAGGGCCCTATACCCGGGTTCATGGGAACATAAGGAGTGGAGGTGAATCTGTGATCATGCTAGGTCTCCGACTTGCTTGATTACAGTGAACCCTCATCTAGAGTTTTTCTCTTTGAAAACATATTGTTGCTAGTAGTCCCTACTGCTGCAATATGTTCTTCAAGGGGGATGATACCTCTAGAGACCATCAAGAGAGATATGACCACCTTGGGAATTATCACTAAAAGCCTTTTTAGATCTCTCCCATATAGGTCCCTTAAATAGGGGCACGGAGCAAACATGATGCGTGCCATTTTTCCATTGCCATGCATAAGTTTCATGTACCCTTTTTATATTTTGTGAATATTGTCATACTATGTTGCGCCTTTCGCATATGCGTCACACACGGATTCTGTCTAGATCCGTTCTCTTTAAGAAACCAACGGAGGGTCCGCGTCACCTTCTTAAATACATACGTTGGGCACTTTGCTACCCCAAGACGTTATATCTAAAAAGGAGACAATTTCCCGGGCTCCCGTATTCGTAAATTGCATTTGTGTCATATGCATTTCTTCATGCATTCATCCATTTCCACCCATGATAGATGTTGGAGTTTTGATTCGCACCGATTTTTGTTTTAGTAAAACATGGGATCAAGTCAAATGCCTTCGCTTAAAAAGAGGTTCTATCAAGTCAAGGTCAAGAGCCTAGGGATCACCAGTCTAAAAGAGTTAGGGCAGTTGATGGGTCAGCTCCAGCGGCAAGCTTTTCGCAAAGCTTACGGTAAAATCTGGGACCTAGCCATGGTAGAAGTCTCTACAGAGGCCATTGCCTCCCTCGCCCAGTATTATGATCAGCCGTTGAGGTGCTTCACCTTTGGGGACTTCTAGCTGTCACCCATGGTGGAAGAATTTGAAGAGATCCTAGGATGCGCTCTAGGGGGGAGGAAACCATACCTCTTCACAGGGTTCTATCCCTCATTAGCTAGAATTTCCAAGATAGTCCAAATCTCGGCACAGGAATTAGACCACAGGAAGCAAGTTGAAAATGGGGTGGTCGGAATACAGAGAAAATATTTGGAGGTAAAAGCAAGAATCTTGGCAGATAAAGGAAAGTGGGTCCCGTTCATAGATATTCTCGCACTGTTGATTTTCGGGGGAGTCCTCTTTCCGAACATGGATGGGTTGGTGGACCTGGCAGCGATCGACGCTTTCCTCGCCTATCATAACCACAAGGAAAGCCCAGTTGTCGCTATGCTAGCCGATCTATACGACACCTTCGATCGAAGATGTGAAAAGAGCAATACAAGGATTGTTTGCTGTACTCCAGCTCTTTATGTATGGTTAGTCTCGCACCTTTTTTGCCAAGAAGTGAGGCATACTTGCCCGTTAGAAAGCCACCGTTCATGCACAGAGAAAGTGTCGCAACCTACCCTTCGACGGGAGGGCGACGCGTGACTCGCGGGATGCGTGTTCCACGAAAAGAATACGCGCGGAGTCGCCACCAACGTTTATTTGAGGAAAACGTCGGAAAAACCGGAAAAGACGCGATCTACGAACTTTTAAGTGAAAGGTTCGGGAGTTGTATTTACGCACGAGGAAGGTATTAGCACCCCACACGTCCGTCCCAAGGGACGGCAGCCTTTAATCGAATGTGCAAACATGACTTTGATTTTTATGTTCCCTTTTATGTCCTTATATCCTTTATACCCTTTTTATATTTTTTCTCTTTTTGGGGTCGACAAGGGTGTTCCCTTTGCTCCTACGTATTCCTCAATTTGCGATGAGGAAATCAGACCTACGTAGTTCTTTCTTATCAAGTGATTCTTTTTTACTTAAGTGGTGATCATTTTAAGGCGTTGGACCTTAAAAATGATCCATTTTAATTAGTGAGAAATTGAAATGACAAACTTCAAAAGCCTATTTTTATGGACGAGCTTGACTAGGCGAGTTGATTTTAGCCTTAGTTTCACTTTAGTTATTAGTCAATTCGATTAAGAATGAGAAATCCCAAAGAGAAAACGTCCGATTGATTTTCCGCTTTATTTTACTAAAAGATGTTTTTTTTTTATTATTATATTATTTTTTTACCTCTTTTTTTTTATTTCCAACGTGGTTACGGCACGACCGAACGGTCGGAATTTATTTTAACCGAAGTTAACGGATAATACAATTCAAACGTTCGGTGGAAATTTATTTTATTTTTAAGTTAAGCGAGAAATGACTTGAGTAAAATGGCTTAAGCACGTCAAGAGGGGGTATAAAAAGTAAATGAAACGGGAATAAAAATACACAAAACACAATGTGGACCACCGTGGCTACATAGAATGAATCGAAAAGCTTGGTTCAAGGTACTTACCCGTTGAAGATCAAAGAACGATGAAGAACGAATGAAGAACGTCGAAGAACGGTTGAAACCTTTGCGAAATTCTTCACGGAAAACGTTACGGAAACGTTTCGGAAGCGCCTCGGCTTAGATTTTCTTCACAGAAACAATTTTTCCAAGCAAATTCGAAAGAGAGAGAAGTGCCTAAGGGGCTGAACCCTTTTCTTCTTTACTTCCTCCCCTATTTATAGCAAAATAGGGGAGGTGCTTGCCGCCCAGCTCGCCCAGGCGAGCTCAGCTCGCCCAGGCGAGCCAGGTTGCTTCCTCCAGAAGCAACAGCCTTCTAGAGGAATATTCTGGAGGGCCCAAGTGGGCCTGGGTGCTATTTGCACCCCCATTTTTACTAAGTACACCCCCTCTGCTTTTTTTGGTGATTCTTTTTTCGTAAAGTTACGGAAACTTACGAATTTCGTAACGATACTTGTTTTCTTTCCGTAATGTTACGGAACCTTGCGGATTACATAATCATCCCCTTTTTGACTTACGGAATGTTACGGAATCTCACTAAATTATGCAACGATGCTTCCATTTGATTTCCGGTGTGTCACGGAAACTTACGGATTGTGCATCAATATTTTTTTGGTTTTCCGGCATGTCCTGGAATTTCACAAATTGCCTAATGATGGGTGCCAAGCACCTCACAAGGACAAAAGAAAGGTCGCATGTCATCAAGCAAAGGTCCCCGGACGAAATTAGGGTATGACATTAATTTCGTTCCTCTCGGTTGACGAGAGTCGTGGGTGACCATAAAATTTCCGCATGTAAATGACTTGTTGTTCCCGGAGGAACAAAAGGTGCAGAAGACTATGTCAGTCTCTGCATGTCATCGGGCCCGCCGCCTCTGGATGACAAAAGGGTGCGGATAACCGTAAGGTATCTCCGCGTGTCATCGGGCCCGCCGCCTCTGGATGACACAAGGGTGCAGAATGACCAAATTTTGTCTCTGCGTGTCATCGGGCCCGCCGCCTCTGGATGACAAAAGGGTGCGGATAACCGTAAGGTATCTCCGCGTGTCATCGGGCCCGCCGCCTCTGGATGACACAAGGGTGCGGATAATCGTAAGGTATCTCCGCGTGTCATCGGGCCCGCCGCCTCTGGATGACACAAGGGTGCAGAATGACCAAATTTGGTCTCTGCGTGTCATCGGGCCCGCCGCCTCTGGATGACAAAAGGGTGCGGATAACCGTAAGGTATCTCCGCGTGTCATCGGGCCCGCCGCCTCTGGATGACAAAAGGGTGCGGATAACCGTAAGGTATCTCCACGTGTCATCGGGCCCGCCGCCTCTGGATGACACAAGGGTGCGGATAACCGTAAGGTATCTCCGCGTGTCATTGGGCCCACCGCCTCTGGATGACAAAAGGGTGCGGAATGACCAAATTTTGTCTCTGCGTGTCATCGGGCCCGCCGCCTCTGGATGACAAAAGGGTGCGGATAACCGTAAGGTATCTCCGCGTGTCATCGGGCCCGCTGCCTCTGGATGACACAAGGGTGCAGAATGACCAAATTTTGTCTCTGCGTGTCATCGGGCCCGCCGCCTCTGGATGACAAAAGGGTGTGGATAACCGTAAGGTATCTCCGCATGTCATCGGGCCCGCTGCCTCTGGATGACACAAGGGTGCAGAATGACCAAATTTTGTCTCTGCGTGTCATCGGGCCCGCCGCCTCTGGATGACAAAAGGGTGCGGAATGACCAAATTTTGTCTCTGCGTGTCATCGGGCCCGCCGCCTCTGGATGACAAAAGGGTGCGGATAACCGTAAAGTATCTCCGCGTGTCATCGGGCCCGCCGCCTCTGGATGACAAAATGGTGCGGATAACCGTAAGGTATCTCCGCGTGTCATCGGGCCCGCCGCCTCTGGATGACAAAAGGGTGCAGATAACCGTAAGGTATCTCCGCATGTCATCGGGCCCGCCGCCTCTGGATGACACAAGGGTGCGGATAACCGTAAGGTATCTCCGCGTGTCATCGGGCCCGCCGCCTCTGGATGACACAAGGGTGCAGAATGACCAAATTTTGTCTCTGCGTGTCATCGGGCCCGCCGCCTCTGGATGACAAAAGGGTGCGGATAACCGTAAGGTATCTCCGCGTGTCATCGGGCCCGCTGCCTCTGGATGACACAAGGGTGCAGAATGACCAAATTTTGTCTCTGCGTGTCATCGGGCCCGCCGCCTCTGGATGACAAAAGGGTGCGGATAACCGTAAGGTATCTCCGCGTGTCATCGGGCCTGCCGCCTCTGGATGACACAAGGGTGCGGATAACCATATTGGCCTCCGCTTATCAATCACACTCGAGGTGCGGATAACCGTAAGGTGTCTCCGCAGGCTACCAACTCTTGGGTCATGGTAACAGAAAGCAGTGTGGTCGACAAAAGCGAGGCTTTTGCTCCTACGTATCCTCCAATGAGGAACTCAGACCTACGTAGTTCTGGATAACTTGTGAGACTTGAAAAAGTCTCGGTGTTTTCTCCACTAAAAATGCAAACATGCTTTAGCAAAGAGACAAATATTCCAACTGATTAGAGCAGCATATGCTTTTTTGAGTGACAAACAATGCGTCTACCAGGGAAGGAGAGTCTGCTGATGAAATCCCCCATAGCCATAAATGAGATTTTGGATATTAGCATTTCGTTTCTAAATGACCATTTAGAGGAAACACTGGGTTCGACAAAAAATAGAAGAAATCCACTCAAAGTGTATCAATCTCGCACAGGTAAGTGTTTTATCCTAATTCCGAACCATAGATATGTCATGACTTGACTTTGCAAATTATTTCCTATCAAATCAAAAATTACATGCGTGATCATAGATCAATAGGACTTCCCTTGGGAATGGGTTTTTCGGCCTTTGTGTGTTTTTGGCTTTTGATTTTTGTTGGCTTTTTCTTTTTTTGTTTTTGTTTGACGCGAGGCGAACAAGTCACCGACGCACAGGATTTTGGTTGGTAATCAAAGGGAGAAGACCACTTTTAGGTTATGGTTTCCTTTTCTTTCTTTTGTTCATTTGGTGACAATTCCGTATTTGTTCAGATATTGTCTGGTCCAGAGACCTCTCTGCACATTTCTTCTGTTTTCTTTCGATCCTTGATCAGGAGCTTTCTTTCCTTCTCCTTCTTTTTTTTCCTTCTCCCATTCTTTGATTGGGAATTTTCTTTCTTTTCTTTTTGCTTTCTCCCACTCTTTGATTGGGAATTTTCTTTCTTTTCTTTTTGCTTTCTCCCACTCTTTGATTGGAAATCTTCCTTCTTTCCCCCCCCCCCCCTTTTTTTTGCTTCCGAGGGTAAGGATTATGGTGAGTCAAGATTTCGGCTCAAGACTTGTAGAATGGCTAGACATGATACATGTCAGGGTTTGGTTTGGTTCAAGGATAAAAGGGATGCCCCACATTATTTCCATGACACAAAATGCAAAAATGATGATTTGGAAATTTTATGCAAAACTGGTCATGCATGCACCTATGTGGACACTCAAGCGTCAAATTTTTATGGTCATGCAATGCTAGGGCTCAGGATTCATTTCCTCTATTTTAAATCAACCCAATGTTTCCAAAATATGTTCTTTTATCAATTCGTGCATTCATCCGAGTCCATTTCGGGCGTCCGAGGAAATTTCACAGCATTCACCCTTCAGGTGTAGACACATTTTCCAAAAATTGGTTATGATCAATGAATTTTTTTCAAAGAAAAGTTGGAAGTCATCTCTTTTCAAAAGCATGTCGGTTTTTCAGCTAAACAACTTATTTTTTTTCTTTTTCCTCTCTTTTTCTTACTTACTTTCTTTTTCCTTATTTGCTCTCTTCTTTCTTACTTGCTTTCTTTTTCCCTTTTTTAATTTTTATTTTTATTTTTATCATGATTTTTGTTTGTTTTATTATATATATATTATTATTTTTTTTGACGATGTTCCTAAACGAAGAACTCTACACGGTTCCAAAATTTCAAGCATCCTTGATAGTAATGATATATAAACACTAACGCAACAATCCAAACAAAAATGTATGCGCTGTACAAATGACAATCGAAACAACAAAACAAACATTAGTCTCTCAAGTCAAAACAATAACATAACATAAAAATGATAAAAGAAATATGAAAGAAAACATGAATCTGGGGATCTCCCAGTCACGTATCTCCACTCCCTCCCAAGAAGTCAAGCAAATCGGCCATCTCCTCGTCCTCGTGGGCCTCTTCTCCACCGCCGGGAGCTTCTGGGGGTGCCTCTCCTGCTTGGGCCTCGGGCCAATCTCCGGGCCATGCGACCTCTGCCCTGAACTGGTCTGGAGTAGGGCATGAAAAAGAAGCGAAGCCCTGACTCTGCATGCTGAGGCTCATCTGGTACAGACAATCATGGGTCTGTACATGTGCTCGGTGGTTGGCCGCCTGCTGGCGAACCAAATGCCGTAAATACTGCTCCATGTCAAATGCCCCAGCCTGGCCAGCCTGATGAGGTGGTGGTGGCGCGCCTGCGGCCTGTGGAGCATCACCCTGAGCCTGTCTCTGGGTACAGTACTTCTCAATAAAAGCCAGGGTGATAGGCGGCCGAATCACCTTGGTAGGTGCAACGGGGACTCCGAACGACTGGCAGAGTCCTGTGATCAGTGCGGGAAATCCCAGGGCCCTGTTGGACTTATCTGGATCCAAAGGGTGCCTGGTAGGCACCATACCTGCAAAAATATAAATGGCATCAACGATTAACTGAGCCACATGGACGCTCATCCGCGTCAGGATGGCGTACACCAGCTGACACTTCGGCAGGGGGAGGTCGGAATTTTGATCGCTGGGCAGGATGTTGCTGAGGAGCAACGTCATCCATATCTGGGTCAGGGTGGTCATGTTGGTGCGCATGATTCGCACTCGCCTCCCTGCAGCAGTCCAGGCAAAATCCTGCCCCGGTATACATAGCAGCTGGGCGATGGCCTCCTCATCGAACCCATCAGACCGGTTCCTCCTCTCGCCATACTCACATTCCTGGCCCTCTTCTAGCACCAACGGATATCCCAGGAGCTGGCCGATAGCGTCGGCATCAAACGGGATCCACTGACCCCTTACCCAGGATCTAATGTCACGCACGCCCTCCTCTGTTGGCCAAGCATTGGCATAAAACTCAAGGACTATTTCTGGATCGAACTTGGCCATGGGAGTAACCAGTGATGTCCACCGCCGGTGCCCTATTTCCTCCTGGAAATCAGTATACTCGTCGTCCCTGAGCTGGACGCATCGCTCCCGGAGAAACGACCATCCCTTGATGGCCTCGAAGCGCTGCTGGTGTACAGCGCTCCTAAAGCGGTGACTGTCATACTCCGGAGCGGAACTAGTTCCTTCGGCCGCCTTGTCCTTCCTGGACCTCTTTGAGGCAAGCTTCCTCGGGGCCATTCCTGCGAAGGCAAACATTTGGAAAGTTAGTTTTTACCAAGAAATGCTACCCTTAAAACAAAAATGGCATACAACCCCCTCCAATAAATACAAACATCAATGTAAATTTAGAGCAAGCTTATGCGCATACTTCTTTACGAACGTTCACTTGCACAAGACATTCTTATAACTAAGAAAAATGCACCCATATACAATCAAGGCACCTTCGTTACCTAGATTATTTACATGTACTTCCAAGGTGTATTCGTTACCTACATCACACACATTTCCTTTGCTAAATTCACATACATGCATACTCTAAGCACTTTGGCTATCAAAAATTGCATACGTGCACATCTTGGTATTTCTAATACCTATACATACACAAACTTCATGATGAATCTTGACTATCTACACAATAAGGTGCTACATTTCATGCTTTTTTCAAGTGTTTTTACTACCTAAAGCCGCATGCAAATTTAAGTATATTTTCTTTTGCTCACTAAAATTGTATTCAAATTAAAAGGTATTTTTGTAATGTATTTTCTTTACATAACATGCAACATATTTATAGATTTTTGTGAGACATTTTGACTACCAAAAATTATATGTACATAAATCCAAGTATTTTGCTACCATACCCAAAGTGTAAATTGCCAAAGGTATTTTGCTACTTATTCTAAACCTACACATTTATGATGAGCAAAATTCCTAACCATCTAGGCATAGGGAAAATATTGTAGCGTGGCCCATAGCTGATTGCTGGGCAAAAAGGGTAACTTTACCCAACATGCACCTCCTCTTGTGTTCTTTTGCATAAAAACTTTGGTTCCTAGGCCTAGGATATATGTGAGGCAATTATTCTAGCCTTTTTCGGGAATGAATACATGTCCCAAAAAATAGAAAATATGTACAAACCAAAATGCCCCATGGGTTGTTTCCTTACAAAAGTCACGCGCTAATGCCATTGAGGCATTTCACCGAACACTTGGTGGGCGCGCGTTTAGGCATCAATAGCAAGAGAACGGGGACAATGTGGCATGCCCCATTGCTTCAAAATGCATTATAGGCCTAGGGCCATCCCATACAAACCCCCAATCCAACCCAATCAAGCGAGAAAACAAACCAAAATTGCCCCACATATTTGAGCATATTCCCACATTTTAGAGCACCAAAAGGAGATCAAAATACACCAATGAAAAGCTAGAAAGCTTAGGGATGGAATACTTACTTGTTGGTGATGAACAAAAGCGCAAAACGGAATCAAAAAATGCGTAAAATGATGACCCTAGGGCTGCAAACTCGTAAATCCCGTGGGTATGGCTTTTGAAAGGGGGAAAAGAAGTTTTTGAATGCAAAAACGTCCCCCCTTTCGTCATTCTTATATTTTGGTGCAGGGGTGGCTCGCCCAGGCGAGCTAACGTGCATTTTTTTTTTTTTGAGAGGAACATTAACCATGTCCCCTCCTTCCTTATGGTTTAGCATCTTGCTTAACTTGAACTTACTTAAGTTAGAGTTGGGCATTGATTACTTATTTTTAAAACAAACAAAAAGTAAAAGAAAACTGCGAATACAAAGGATACGGGGCTGCCTTGCAGCGACGTTCTCCGCTTGCTTAGCGTGGAGAAAGGGGCGACGATCAGTCGGTCGTGACCCCATCCCCACTTGCATCCGTTCCTGTGTACCTGCAAGTAAGAAACAACCTGGTGTGGCCAATCTTGACTGCATCACTGTCTTACCTTGATTGGTTTCTGCTGTTCATGTTTTGTCTCTACCCCAGAAGGTAGCTCAAGATGATCCTGCCCCTGTTTTACCACAACAATATGCATGCGTATGCGTATGCATGAATGTTTTCAAATGCAGCAAATTTTAGGGAAAGTTGGTTCAGGTTCAATTTTAATTAAGCGCTTGGGGCATCCCATGAACTGAGCGGAAGGGCTCAGGTGATCACAAATCAACGCAAGGTTTGAAACTAACGTGAGGACTAAAGCTTCGAATCCACGTTCATTTCTTTGAAAGACTGTAACGAGAGATACAACAGACAGGAAATCCCTGGGGAAATCCAGAAAACGCATAAAGATAAAGAACATGCAGCGACATCCTTAATTGCCCCAGCTTCTAAGCATAATATCGTTTGACGACATCAGAATTCACGGGTGAAGGTAACTCTTCACCATCCATGTTGGTAAGCACCAGGGCTCCTCCGGAGAAAGCCCTCTTCACAACAAAAGGCCCTTCGTAATTCGGGGCCCATTTCCCTCGATTGTCCTTGACAGCATGGGACATTTTCTTTAGCACAAGGTCTCCCTCATGGAACTTGCGCAAACGTACTTTCTTGTCGAATGCATTCTTCATTCTTTGCTGGTATAAACGCCCATGACTCATGGCCGTTAAGCGCTTACCCTCGATGAGGTTGAGCTGGTCATAGCGCGTTTGAGCCCACTCTGATTCCTTTAATCCGGATTCTGCCAAGATCCTTAATGACGGGACTTCCACCTCAAACGGTAACACAGCCTCCATCCCATATACCAATGAGAACGGCATTGCCCCAGTTGACGTTCGCACTGAAGTTCGGTTACCGTGTAATGCGAATGGGAGCATTTCGTGCCAATCCTTGTATGACACGGTCATCTTTTGGATAATCTTTTTGATATTCTTATTGGCCGCTTCCACGGCTCCATTCATCTTTGGCCGGTAGGGTGTGGAATTGTGATGCTGGATTTTAAACTCCTCGCACATTTCCCCCATCATCTTGTTATTCAGGTTGGTGCCGTTGTCCGTGATAATCTTCCTTGGCAAACCATATCGGCAGATGATCTCTTTCTTAATGAACCTGACTACCACACCCCTCGTGACGTTGGTATAGGAAGCTGCCTCGACCCACTTGGTAAAATAATCTATCGCTACGAGGATGAAGCGATGACCATTCGAGGCCTTGGGCTCAATGGCCCCGATGACATCTATTCCCCACATGGAGAAAGGCCAAGGGGCGGACATGACATTCAGAGGATGTGGTGGAGCATTGACATTATCTGCGAATGCTTGACATTTGTGGCATTTCCTCACATGGACATAACAATCACTTTCCATGGTAAGCCAGTAATAACCTGCTCTTAGGATCTTCCTGGCCATAGCATGCCCGTTGGCGTGTGTTCTAAACGAGCCCTCATGGACTTCCTCGATCATGTGATTTGCCTCCCTGGCATCCACACACCGCAGGAGTGTCATGTCGTGATTTCTCTTATACAGTATGCTTCCGCTCATGAAGAAACCGGCTGCCAACCTTCTCAATGTCCTTTTATCATTGTCGGAAATCTCTGGCGGGTATTCTTTGCTTACGACATATCGCTTGATGTCGAAATACCAAGGCTTTCCGTCCCGTTCCTCTTCCACTTGGCAAAATGTGCGGGTTTGCCACGACACCAAAATTCAATGTAGGGTAGATCCCCGTGCGGTGTTAGCTGGAACATAGACGCCAACATAGCAAGTGCATCCGCCATTTGATTTTCCTCGCGGGGAACATGATGGAAGGAGATCTCATCGAAGGTCTTAGCCAATTCCTTGATATAGGCTTTGTAGGGTATCAGCTTGGGATCTCTAGTTTCCCATTCCCCTTTCAGCTGATGGATTACCAACGTTGAGTCGCCGTACACCTTGAGTAGTTTGACATTGGAGTCAATTGCTGCCTGGACGGCTAGGGCACATGCTTCATATTCGGCCATGTTGTTGGTGCAGTCGAATCCTAGCCTGGCTGTGAAAGGTACACATTGATTGTCCGGAGAGACCAACACTGCCCCAACGCCATGACCTAGAATGTTTGACGCTCCGTCAAACCATACGGTCCATTTGTCCCGATCTTCGTCCAATTTTTCCTCAAACAAGGCCATGATGTCCTCATCCGGGAATTCAGGATGCATGGGCTGGTAGTCGTTAAGAGGCTGTTGAGCCAAATAATCTGCTAAGGCGCTTCCTTTTATCGCCTTTTGGGTGACGTAGACTATATCAAACTCGGATAGCAGGACTTGCCACCGGGCGATTCGTCCCGTGAGAGCTGGCTTTTCAAAGATGTACTTAACCGGGTCCATTTTGGATATCAACCAGGTAGTATGGCTCAGCATGTACTGCCTTAGGCGATGGGATGCCTATACTAAAGCACAACACGTTCTTTCGAGCAAGGAGTAATTCATCTCACAGGTCGTGAACTTCTTACTTAGGTAGTAAACAGCACGCTCTTTCTTCCCGGATTGGTCATGTTGCCCCAGCATACACCCCATTGACTCGTCCAAGATTGTGCAACGATGCTTCCATTTGATTTCCGGTGTGTCCCAGAAACTTACGGATTGTGCATCAATATTTTTTTGGTTTTCCGGCATGTCCTGGAATTTCACAAATTGCCTAATGATGGGTGCCAAGCACCTCACAAGGACCAAAGAAAGGTCGCATGTCATCAAGCAAAGGTCCCCGGACGAAATTAGGGTATGACAGAAAGGAAGGGCGAATTGGGATCGACTCTTAGCAAGCAAAGAAGGAGCATCTGTCAACTGGTTCCCTCAATGGAAGGAAGGAAGAACCGGAGTTCTTATTTCATGCGGAGGATTTCCAAATGTTCCCTTGATGGGGACAAGGGGTTGCATCAGCTACAATCCCGTTCTTGCTATAAGACAACTTGGCTATCCTATGAGAGGAGCACCACTAGAGGAAGAGATCGTGCCTGTCATTTCACGAGGTTTCAATAAGACCAATGTGGAGACACTTCAGAAGGTCCACAAGGCATGGGAGGTGTTGCGAAAGAAAGACAAGGAACTCAGAGGCAGTAACAATGGGCCCATTGGTGGCTACCGTGAGTGGTTGAAGGCCCACGTGCAAGGTTTGGATTGGCTCCCAAGTCTGAGAACCACTAAAAGGGAGGAAGATGAGGCACCGGAGGAAGACGAAGAGGTGCAGGCCCTTAGGACAGAACTCAAGCAAGCTCAAACAGCCAAAGAAAGGTTCAAATCTGCAGCTCTTAAAATCCGAAAGGAGAATGCCGAACTGAGAGATGTAAATATGGCTACCACCAAGACTTTGGAACAAGAGACCAAAAGGGCCCGTAGGGAAGAACATGGCCGGAACAAGTTCCGAGGGGCTTTGTGGGGCAGTAACAGCGAACTTAAACTCCGAAGAGAAGAAAGGGACCAATCGCAAGTAGACGGTTTGATCTTGAAAGATGAATTGAAGGCTTGCTTGAGGTCCAAGAGACGTTTGTCTCAGCGGTTGTGCGAGACAGAGACCAACATGTTAGCTATCATCACCAAGTATCAAGAAGAACTAAGCCTAGCCACAGCCCACGAGCATAGGGTGGCAGATAAGTATGCCCAAGTGTACGCAGAGAAGGAGGCTAGAGGAAGGGTGATCGACTCGTTGCACCAAGAGGCAACCATGTGGATGGACCGATTTGCTTTTACCTTGAATGGGAGTCAAGAACTTCCCCGATTGCTATCCAAGGCCAAAGCAATGGTGGACATCTACTCCGCCCTCGAGGAAATCCACGGACTTCTCAGCTATTGTCAGCATATGATAGACTTAATGGCCCATATAATTAGGAACCGCTAGGGAATTTGTATTGTCACTCAAATCTTGACTAGTCATAACCTTTTTGAATGAAATGAGTTTATCCCATGTTTCTACTCCAAAAAGTCGATGGGAATCAAATCACTCCTGCATTTTATCTCTAAACATGCATTCATAATTTTTTGCCTACTCCTCACGTTTGGTTTTTCTAGGAAGAACACCATAACTAAACGCGCCACGAGGCATCCCTATCGCACCAGATTCAAATCTAGAACGATGGGTGATCAAGAGGAGACACAGGAACAGATGAAAGCCGACATGTCGGCTCTGAAAGAACAAATGGCTTCCATGATGGAGGCCATGTTAGGAATAAGGCAACTCATGGAGAAGAACGTGGCCACCGCTGCCGCTGTCAGTTCGGCTGCCGAAGCAGATCCGACTCTCCTAGCCATCGTGCACCATCCTCCCCCAAATACCGTAGGATGAGGAAGGAACACACTGGGGCACAACAACAACCCCCATTTGGGATACAACCGAGCGGCTTACCCTTATGGATTGCCGCCTAATTACTCGCCACCAGTCATGCAAGATGATGCGGGTCATATCTCTTCTCCTATCCTTGAAGGGGAGCCTCCTCAACAACCCAAAGAGGTCCACGAAGATCCTCAAGACTATGCCCGAAGGGATGTCGAGTTCTAACCCCCGATCCCCGAGGGGCCGGCACCCAACACGTTGCCTCAGCCCAACCTCACAGCACAACCAATAGTTTTGTCCATGGAAGGACCGCCCCCGGCAACTGAAGAAAGGAGGAAACTCGATCTCCTTGAGGAGAGATTGAGGGTCGTGGAAGGATTTGGTGACTATCCGTTCGCGGACATGACAGATCTCTGTTTGGTACCCGATGTTGTTATCCCTCCGAAATTCAAAGTACCGGACTTCGACAAGTATAAAGGGATGACTTGTCCCAAGAACCATCTCAAGATGTACTGTCGCAAGATGGGCGCACACTCTAAGGATGACAAGCTATTAATACGCATTTTTCAAGATAGCTTGGCCGGAGCCGCAGTAGTTTGGTACACTAATCTGGAAGCTTCCCGTATCCGTACTTGGAAGGACCTGATTACTGCCTTCCTAAGGCAATATCAGTATAATTTGGATATGGCTCCCTGTCATACCCTAATTTCGTCCGGGGACCTTTGCTTGATGACATGCAACTTTTGTTTGGTCCTTGTGAGGTGCTTGGCACCCATCATTAGGCAATTTGTGAGATTCCGGGACATGCCGGAAAGCAAAAGAAAATATTGATGCACAATCCGTAAGGTTCCGTGACACACCGGAACTCAAATGGAAGCATCATTGCACAATTAGTGAGGTTCCGTAACATTCCGTAAGTCAAAAAGGGGATGATTATGTAATCCGCAAGGTTCCGTAACATTATGGAAAGAAAACAAGTATCGATACGAAATTCGTAAGTTTCCGTAACTTTACGAAAAAAGAATCACAAAAAAAAAGGCAAGGGGGGTGTACTTAGTAAAAATGGGGGTGCAAATAGCAACCAGGCCCACTTGGGCCCTCCAGAAGATTCCTCTAGAAGGCTGTTGCTTCTGGAGGAAGCAACCCTGCTCGCCTGGGCGAGCTGGGTGGCAAGCTTCTCCCCCAATTTTCTATAAATAGGGGGAGAAGTGAAGTGAAAAAGGGTTCAGCCCCTTAGGCACTTCGCTCTCTTTCGAATTTGCTTGGAAAAATTGTTTCCGTGAAGAAAATCCAAGCCGAGGCGTTTCCGAAACGTTTCCGTAACGTTTCCGTGAGGAATTTCGCGAAGGTTTCGACCGTTCGTCGATGTTCTTCATTCGTTCTTCATCGTTCTTCGATCTTCAACGGGTAAGTACCTCGAACCAAGCTTTTTCGATTCATTCTATGTACCCGTGGTGGTCCACATTGTGTTTCGTGTATTTTTATTCTCATTTCATTTACTTTTTATACCCCCCTTTGACGTGCTTAAGCCATTTTATTTAAGTCAATTCTCGCTTAACCTAAAAATAAAATAAATTTCCACCGATCGTTTGAATTGTATTATCTGTTAACTTCGGTTAAAATGAATTCCGACCGTTCGATCGTGCCGTAACCACGTTGGAAATAAAAAAAGAGGTAAAATAATAATATAATAATAAAAAAAACGTCCTTTAGTAAAATAAAGCGGAAAATCAATCGTACGTTTTCTCTTTGGGATTTCTCATTCTTAATTGAATTGACTAATAACTAAAGTGAAACTAAGGCTAAAATCAACTCGCCTAGTCAAGCTCGTCCATAAAAATAGGTTTTTGAAGTTTATCATTTCAATTTCTTACTAAGTAAAATGGATCATTTTCAAGGTCCAACGCCTTAAAATGATCACCTTTTAAGTAAAAAAGAATCACTTGATAAAAAAGAACTACGTAGGTCTGATTTCCTCATCGCAATTGAGGAATACGTAGGAGCAAAGGGAAACACCCTTGTCGACCACAAAAAGAGAAAAATATAAAAAGGGTATAAAAGATATAAGGACATAAAAAGGGAACATAAAAATCAAAGTCATGTTTGCACATTCGATTAAAGGCTGTCGTCCCTTGTGACGGACGTGTGGGGTGCTAATACCTTCCCCGTGCGTAAATACAACTCCCGAACCTTTCACTTAAAAGTTCGTAGATCGCGTCTTTTCCGGTTTTTCCGACGTTTTCCTCAAATAAACGTTGGTGGTGACTCCGCGCGTATTCCTTTCGTGGAACACGCATCCTGCGAGTCACGCGTCGCCCTCCCGCCGAAGGGTAGGTTGCGACACTCCCGATCGCACTCAGCTACAGAATATGTTCAAGAAAGAAGGGGAAACCTTTAAAGAATACGCACAACGGTGGAGAGACCTGGCAGCATAAGTAGCCCTTCCCATGGTCGAAAGAGAGATGATCACTATGATGGAAGATACCTTGCCAGTGTTCTACTATGAGAAGTTGGTAGGTTACATGCCATCCAGCTTCACGGACCTAGTGTTCGCCGGGGAGAGAATTGAAGTAGGGTTGAAGAGAGGAAAATTCGATTATGTTTCCTCTACAAGTGCCAATGCTAAAAGGGTCGGAACAACTGGGGCAAAAAGGAAGGAGGGAGCGTGGGTTAAACCCCCACAGACATCTCATGGTACGCATTAGTACGCTCAACATCATCCGAGCTTCTCGGCTCACGCTGGGAATTCCTCTAATTCAGTACCCATGCAGCCTAAGGCACCCGTTCAGAGGGAGGCCCCCCAAGTTCCAACTCCAACCCCGACTCGCCCGGCCGGCAATTCCAACACAATGAGGAACTTTCCCCCGATGCCAATTCAAGAATTCACCCCACTCCCAATGACGTATGAAGACCTCCTGCCGTCCCTCATCGCCAACCAACTGGCCGTAATAACTCCCGGGAAGGTCTTCCAACCCCCTTTCCCAAAGTGGTATGATCCTAACGCAACTTGCAAGTACCATGGGAATACCCCGGGGCATTCCATCGAAAAATGCTTGGCCCTTAAATACAAGGTCCAACATTTGATAGATGCTGGATGGCTGATGTTCCAAGAGGATCGGCCCAATGTGAAAACCAACCCGCTCGCCAATCATGAAGGGGGGGTGGTTAACGCCATTGGGTCAGATAGGCCTCGCCGGTCTAAACCTTTAAAGGATGTGGCAACCCCTAGGAGGTTTATCTTTGAGGCCCTACAAAAGGGAGGTGTGATTCCCCATGGTGGGCATAAGGAGGATTCTTGTTTGCTGCATTCCGGCGAGCTGCATAACATGGAAACGTGTTTGGAAGTGGAGGAATTGTTACAGCGGATGATAGATCAAGGTCGACTGGAAGTCGACAGTGAGGAAAGAAAAGAGCAGCATATATGCATGCAGTCCGCGAAGGAGAGCAGTCTTGCGAAGCCCAAACCTTTGGTGATATATTTCACCAAGGGCGCAGCTTCGCAAAAACCGCGACACCCCTTGGCACCTAAGCCTGTCCCTTTCCCATACCAAAATAGCCACGCAGTCCCATGGAAGTACACACCTCCGAACAAAGAGGAAGAAGAAACCACCGACATCAGTTCATTGTCGGCCAAAGTAACCAATATCACGGGGCTGAGCGGTGTGACCCGCAGCGGTCGTGTATTTGCACCCCCCGACCTACCAATTCAGCCCACGAACGTCAAGGGGAAGACAAAGGTGGTGGAAGAACAAGATGATAAAACCCCCCACACTCCAAACGAGGATATTCCGGCGAAAGGTCTTCCAGAGAAAAGGGATGGTTATGGCAAGAAGGAGGTGTCACTAGAGGAAGCTAGCGAGTTTCTCCGCATAATTCAGCAGAGCGAGTTCAAGGTTATTGAGCAGCTCAACAAAACCCCGGCTAGGGTCTCGCTGTTGGAATTACTCATGAGCTCGGAACCTCATCGGGCTTTGCTTGTAAAGGTTTTGAACGAGGCCCACGTGGCCCAAGATATCTCTGTGGAAGGCTTCGGAGGGCTTGTTAATAATATCACCGCCAACAACTATCTCGCTTTTGCCGAAGAAGAGATCCCTACCGAGGGGAGAGGGCATAATAAAGCTTTGCACGTATCGGTCAAGTGTATGGACCACGTTGTAGCCAAGGTGCTCATCGATAATGGTTCCAGTTTAAACGTGATGCCCAAGAGCACTTTGGAGAAATTACCATTCAATGCTTCCCACCTAAAGCCAAGTTCCATGGTGGTTCGTGCCTTCGAAGGCACCCGGCGAGAGGTTAAGGGAGAGATCGACCTCCCTGTACAGATAGACCCTCACACCTGTCAAGTTACCTTCCAAATAATGGATATTAACCCCCCTTACAGCTGCCTGTTGGGGCGCCCGTGGATCCACTCGGTGGGAGTTGTTCCCTCTACACTCCACCAAAAGTTGAAATTCGTAGTGGAAGGGCATCTGGTCATCGTATCAGGCGAGGAAGACATCTTGGTAAGCTGCCCATCCTCTATGCCTTATGTGGAGGCCGCAGAGGAGTCGTTAGAAACCGCTTTCCAGTCTTTCGAGGTGGTAAGCATTTCCTCCATGGATTCCCTCTCTAGGCAAGCTTGCCTGTCCGATGCAGCAGTAATGATGGCCCGAGTGATGTTGGGGAGTGGTTACGAGCCCGGAATGGGTTTAGGCAAGGACAATGGCGGCATAACTAGCCTGATAAACGCCAAAGGAAATCGTGGGAAGTATGGGTTAGGCTATAAACCCACTCAGGCAGATGTAAAGAGAAGCATTGCGGAAAGGAAAATCGGAAGTCAAGGTTCGCGGTTGAGACAAGAAGGCAAAGGAAGCCCACCCTGCCACATAAGTAGGAGCTTTATAAGCGCGTGTCTAGGGGACGAAGGTCAAGTCATTACAATATACAAAGATGATGTTCCGAGTGCATTGAATTTGGTACGACCGTGCCCTCCTGATTTCCGACTAGGAAATTGGCAAGTGGAGGAGCGCCCGGACATTTACGCAACAAGCATAATATCCAACGACGAGTCCCTCGAAGGTACTAATACCTGGGACCCGCCTATCGACTTCAAGCAAGAAACGAGTCAAACGGAGGATGACGAAAACGAGGATGTGGGACTTCCACCGGAGTTAGAAAGGTTAGTCGCTCATGAGGAACAAGAAATGGGGCCTCATCAAGAAGAAACGGAACTAGTAGACTTGGGAGCTGGCAGTGGAAAAAGGGAAATAAAGATAGGCACAGGTATTACTGCACCTATCCGTGAAGAATTAATAACCCTGCTAAGAGACTACCAAGACAACTTTGCTTGGTCGTACCAAGATATGCCCGGTTTAAGTTCTGACATTGTACAACACCGATTACTCCTAAATCCCGAGTGTTCCCCGGTAAAGCAGAAACTGAGAAGGATGAAGCCTGAAACATCCTTGAAAATAAAAGAAGAGGTGAAGAAGCAATTTGACGCTGGTTTTCTAGCAGTCGCTCGGTACCCAGAATGGGTTGCCAACATTGTACCGGTCCCTAAGAAGGATGGGAAGGTGCGAATGTGTGTGGATTATCGGGACCTGAATCGGGCCAGTCCCAAGGACAATTTCCCGTTGCCACACATCGATATCCTCGTAGATAATACGACCAATTTCGCTTTATTTTCCTTCATGGATGGTTTCTCCGGGTACAATCAGATAAAAATGGCGCCGGAGGATATGGAAAAAACCACCTTCGTAACCCTGTGGGGAACATTCTGTTACAAGGTGATGTCCTTTGGACTCAAGAATGCTGGGGCAACTTATCAACGGGCTATGGTAGCTTTGTTCCATGATATGATGCACCAAGAGATCGAGGTCTACGTGGACGACATAATTGCTAAATCTAAATCCGAGGAAGAACACCTTGTCAACCTGCGGAAGTTATTCGAAAGGCTTAGGAAGTACCAATTGAGGTTGAACCCCGCTAAGTGTACCTTTGGGGTCAAGTCAGGGAAATTGCTTGGTTTCATCGTAAGCCAGAAATGGATAGAGGTAGACCCCAAAAAGGTGAAGGCCATCCTTGAGATGCCGGAACCCCGTACTGAGAGGCAAGTCCGAGGTTTCCTCGGACGCTTGAATTACATCGCGAGATTCATATCACAGCTCACCGCCATTTGTGAGCCGTTGTTCAAACTCTTACGCAAAAACCAAACTGACCGCTGGAATGAGGATTGCCAAGAGGCTTTTGGAAGGATCAAGAAGTGTCTCATGAATCCTCCTGTGCTTATGCCACCGGTTCCTGGAAGGCCTCTCATCTTGTACATGACGATCTTGGACGAGTCAATGGGATGTATGCTAGGACAACATGACGAATCCGGAAAGAGAGAGTGCGCTGTTTACTACCTGTGAAATGAATTACTCCTTGCTCGAAAGAACGTGTTGTGCTTTAGTATGGACATCCCATCACCTAAGGCAGTACATGCTGAGTCATACTACTTGGTTGATATCCAAGATGGACCCGGTTAAGTATATCTTTGAAAAGCCAGCTCTCACGGGACGAATCGCCCAGTGGCAAGTCCTACTATCCGAGTTTGATATAGTTTATGTCACCCAAATGGCGATAAAAGGAAGCGCCTTAGCAGATTATTTGGCTCTATAGCCTCTTAACGACTATTAGCCCATGCATCCCGAGTTCCCGGATGAGGACATCATGGCCTTGTTTGAGGAAAAATTAGACGAAGATCGGGACAAATGGACCGTATGGTTTGACGGAGCGTCGAACGTTCTAGGCCATGGCGTTGGAGCAGTATTGATCTCTCCGGATAATCAATGTGTACCTTTCACAGCCAGGCTAGGATTCGACTGCACCAACAACATGGCCGAGTATAAAGCATGTGCCCTGGCCGTCCAGGCAGCGATTGACTCAGATGTCAAGCTACTCAAGGTGTATGGGGACTCAGCATTGGTGATCAATCAGCTGAGAGGGGAATGGGAAACTAGAGACCCTAAGCTGATACCCTACAAAGCCTATATCAAGGAGCTGACTAATTCCTTTGATGAAATCTCCTTTCATCATGTTCCCCGGGAGGAAAATCAAATGGCAGATGCGCTTGCAACTTTGGCATCCATGTTCCAGCTAACGCCACATGGGGATCTACCATACATCAAGTTCTGGTGTCGTGGTAAACTCGCGCATTGTTGCCAGGTGGAAGAGGAACGAGACGGTAAGCCTTGGTATTTCAATATCAAGCGATACATTGAAAGCAAAGAGTACCCACCGGAGGCCTCCGACAATGATAAAAGGATGTTGAGAAGGTTGGCGGCCGGTTTCTTCGTGAGCGGGAGCATACTATATAAAAGAAACCACGACATGATTCTCCTGCGATGAGTGGATGCCAAAGAGGCGAACCACATGATCGAGGAAGTCCACGAGGGTTCGTTTGGAACGCACGCCAATGGGCATGCTATGGCCAGGAAAATCTTGAGGGCAGGTTATTACTGGCTCACCATGGAAAGTGACTGCTGCGTCCATGTAAGGAAATGCCACAAGTGTCAAGCGTTCGCGGACAATGTCAATGCTCCGCCACATCCTCAGAATGTCATGACCACACCATGGCCCTTTTCCATGTGGGGAATAGATGTAATTGGAGCCATAGAGCCCAAAGCTACAAATGGACATCATTTCATCCTAGTGGCGATCGATTACTTCACTAAATGGGTCGAAGCCGCGTCATACGCTAGCGTCACCAGGAGCGTGGTGGTCAGGTTCATCAAGAAGGAGATCATCTGCTGGTATGGTTTGCCGAGGAAGATCATCACGGACAACGACACCAATTTGAATAATAAGATGATGGGGGAGATGTGCGATGAGTTTAAAATCCAACATCACAATTCCACGCCCTACCGACCAAAGATGAACGGAGTCGTGGAAGCGGCCAATAAGAATATCAAAAGATCATCCAAAAGATGACCGTGTCATATAAAGATTGGCATGAGATGCTCCCATTCGCATTACACGGTTACCGGACTTCAGTGCGCACCTCGATCGGGGCAACGCCGTTCTCATTGGTATATGGAATGGAGGTTGTGCTACCGTTTGAGGTAGAAGTCCCGTCATTAAGAATCTTGGCGGAATCCGGATTAAAGGAATCAGAGTGGGCTCAATCGCGCTATGACCAACTCAACCTTATTGAAGGTAAGCGCTTAACGGCCATGAGTCATGGGCGCCTGTACCAGCAAAGAATGAAGAATGCATTCGACAAGAAGGTACGCTTGCGCAAGTTCCATGAGGGAGACCTGGTGCTGAAAAAGATGTCCCATGCTGTCAAGGACCATCGAGGAAAGTGGGCCCCAAACTACGAAGGGCCTTTTGTTTTGAAGAGGGCTTTTTCCGGAGGAGCCCTGGTGCTTACCAACATGGACGACGAGGAGCTACCTTCACCCGTGAACTCTGATGTTGTCAAGCGATACTATGCCTAGAATCTGGGGCAATTAAGGATGCCACTGCATGTTCTTTATCTTTGTGTGTTTTCTGGGGTTTCCCCCAGGGATTCCCCGTCTATTGTATCTCTCGTTACAATATTTTAAAAAAAGTGAACGTGGGTTCGAGGCTTTAGTCCTCACGTTGGTTTTAAACCGTGTGTTAGTTTGTGATCGCCTGAGCCCTTTCGCTCAGTTCATGGGATGCCCCAAGCGCTTAATTAAAATTGAACCTAAACTAGCTTTCACTAAAAATTGCTGCATTTAAAAACGTTCATGCATACGCATACGCATGCATATTATTGTGATAAAACAGGGGCAGAATCATCTCGAGCTACTGCCAGGGGTCGAGGCAAGGTTAAAGATAGAAAACCAATCAAGGTAAGACAATGACCCGGTCATGATTGACCGCACATTGTTTGTTTCCTACTTGAAGGTACTTAGGAATAGACGCAAATGGGGGATAGGGTCACGACTAATCGATCGTCGTCCCTTCCCGGCGCTGGACAAGCAGAGAACGTCGCTACAAGGCAGCCCAGTATCCTTTGAATTCACAGTGATTATTACTATTGTTTGTTTTAAATAAGTAAATCGATGCCTAATTCTAACTTGAGTAAGTTCGAGTAGGCAAACGTTAACCTGTAAAGAGAGGGGGCCATGGTTATGTTTCCCCTAAAAGAAAATTGCATGTTAGCTCGCCTGGGCGAGCAACCCCTGCACCAAAATACAAAAACGAGGGAGGGGAACGTTTTTGCATTCAAAAACTTCTTCCCCCCCCATTCAAAAGCAATACCCACGGGATTTACGAGTTTGCAGCCCTAGGGTCATCATTTTTCGCATTTTTTGATTCCGTTTTGTGCTTTTATTCGTCACCAACAAGTAAGTGTTCCATCTTTAAGCTTTCTAGCTTTTCATTGGTGTATTTTGATCTTCTTTTGGTGCTCTAGATTGTGGGGATGTGCTCAAATATGTGGGGCAATTTTGGTTTGTTTTCTTGCTTGATTGAGTTGGATTGAGGGTTTGTATGAGATGGCCCTAGGCCTATAATTCATTTTGGAGCAATGGGGCATGCCACATTGTCCCCATTCTCTTGCTATTAATTCCTAAATGTGCGCCCACCAAGTGTTCGGTGAAATGTCTCAATGGCATTTGCGCATGATTTTGTAGGGAAACAACCTATGGGACAATTTGATTTGTGCGTGTTTGCTGTCTTTGGAGCATGTATTCAGTTTCATAAGGGCTAGAAAGATTGCCCCACATATACCCTAGGCCTAGGAACCGAAGCTTGTTTTTGGATGCAAGAGAACACGAGAATGGGTGCATATTAGGTGAAGCTACCCTTTTTGGCCAGCAATCAGCTATGGGCTATGCCATAAGAGTTTCCTTACACTTAGATGTTTAGAAATTTTGTTCATCATGGACATGTAGGTGTAGAATAGGTAGCAAAATACCTTTAGCAATTTACACCTTTGGATATGGTAGCAAGATACTTGGATTTGTGTACATGTAATTTTTGGGTAGTCAAAATGTCTCACAAAAATGTATATATGTTGTATGTTATGTAAAGAAATACCTTACAAAAATACCTTTTTAATTTGAATGCAATTTTAGTTATCAAAAAAAAAATATACTTGAATTTTCATGCAGCTTTAGGTAGCAAAAACACTTGAATAAGCATAAAATGTAGCACCTTATTGTGTGGGTAGCCAAGATTCCTCACAAAATTTGTGTATGTATAGGTATTAGAAATACCCGAATGTGCACGTGTGCAATTTTTGGTAGCCAAAATACCTTGAGTATGCATGTATGTAAATTTAGCAAAGGAAATGCATGTGATTTAGGTAGCAAATACGCCTTGGAAGTGCATATACGTGATCTAGGTAACGAAGATACCTTGATTGTGCATAAGTGCAATTTTTAGTTAGCAGGATATCTTGTGCGAATGTATGTTTGTAAGGAAATGTGTGCATGAGTTTGTTTTAAATTTACATTGATGTTTGTGTTTATTGGAGGAGGTTGCATGCCGTTTTTGTTTTGAAAGTAGCATTTCTTGGTGAAACTAACTTCCCAAAATGTTTGTCTTTTTAGGAAATGGCCCCAAGGAAGCTTGCCTCAAAGAGATTCAAGAAAGACAAAGCGGCCGAAGGAACCAGTTTCGCTCCCGAATATGATAGCCATCGTTTTAGGAGCGCTGAGCACCAGCAGCGCTTTGAGGCCATCAAAGGATGGTCATTCCTCCGGGAGAGACGCATCCAACTTAGGGACGACGAGTATCCTGACTTCCAGGAAGAGATAGTTCGCCGGCAGTGGGCATCGCTGGTTACCCCCATGGCCAAGTTCGACCCAGACATAGTCCTCGAGTTTTATGCCAATGCTTGGCCTACAGAGGAGGGTGTGCGAGATATGCGATCTTGGGTGAGGGGCCAATGGATCCCTTTCGATGCGGATGCCCTCAACCAGTTCCTGGGATATCCTTTAGTGCTGGAGGAGGGCCAGGAGTGCGAGTATGGCCAGAGAAGGAATCGGGCCGATGGGTTTGATGAGGAGGCCATCGCCCAGTTGCTGTGTATACCGGGGCAGGATTTTGCCCGGACCGCTGCCGGGAGGCGGGTGGGAATCATGCGCACCAATATGACTACCCTGACTCAGACATGGATGACGTTGCTGCTTAGCAACATCCTACCCAGCGATCATAATTCTGACCTCCCCCTGCCGAAGTGTCAGCTGGTGTATGCCATTCTAACACAGATGAGCGTTCATATGGCTCAGTTGATCGCTGATGCCATTTATCTATTTGCAAGTATGCCGCCTACCAGGCACCCTCTGGAGCCGGATAAGTCCAACAGGGCCCTGGGATTTCCAGCTTTGATCACAGGACTCTGCCAGTCATTCGGAGTCCCCGTCGCACCTAGTAAGGTGATTCGGCCACCCATCACCTGAGCTTTTATTGAGAAGTATTGCACGTAGAGACAGGCACAGGGTGGCGACCCTCAGGCCCCAGATGCACCGCCTCCACCTCCTCAGGCTGACCCAAAATCATGGTAAAAAGAAAGAAGCGTTGTGAATAAATGTCTACGTATATAAAGAAAAAGAAATAAACAAATGATGAAAAAATAAAAAAGAGAGGGAAGAAAAAAAGTTGTCTAGCTGAAAAACCAACATGCTTTTGAAAAGAGATGACTTCCAACTTTTCTTTGAAATTTTTTTTCACTAATCATAACCAGTTTTTGAAAAAAAAAATGTGTATACACCTGAAGGGTGAATGCTGTGAAAATTTTCCTGAAAACAAAAAAAATAGACTCGGATGAATGCACAAATTGATAAAAGAACATATTTTGGAAACTTTGGGTTGACTTAAAATAGGGGAAATGAATCCTGAGCCCTAGCATCACATAACCAAAAAAAATTTCGACACTTGAGTGTCCACATAGGTGCATGCATGACTAGTTTTGCATAAAATTTCCAAATCATCATTGTTGCATTTGTGTCATGGAAATAATGTGGGACATTCCCTTTTATCCCTGAACCAGACCAACACCCTGACATATATCATGTCCAACCGTTCTACAAGCTTTGAGCCAAAGTCCCAACTCACCATAAACTTTTCCCTCAAAAGGAAACAAAAAAAAAAGGAGAAAGAGGAAAGGAGAAAAGGAGAAAATTCCCAATCAAAGAGTGGGAGAAAGCAAAAAAAAAGAAAAGAAGGAAAGTTCCCAATCAAAGAGTGGGAGAAAGCAAAAAAGAAAAGAAGGAAAATTCCCAAATCAAAGAGTAGGAAGAAGAAAAGAAAGGAAAGAAAATTCCCGATCAATGATCGAAAGAAAACAGAAGAAATATGCATAAAGGTCTTTTAGACCAGACCACATCTGAACAAATACAGAGTTACTACCAAGTAGACACAAAAGAAGGGGGGGAAAACCATGACCTGAAGTGGTCCTCTTCCTTTGATTGCCAACCAAAATCCTGTGCGTCGGTGACTTGTTCACCTCACTCTAAACAAAAACAGAAAAGAAAAAGGCCAGAAAACTTAGAGCCTAATTTCCCACCAAAAGAACCCAATTCCCAAGAAAAGTCCTATTGATCCATGATCGCGCATGTAATCTTTCATTTGATAGGAAATGATTTGCAAAGTCAAGTCATGACATACCTACGGTTCGCAATTAGGATAAAACACTTACCTGTGCGAGATTGATACACTTTGAGTGAGTTTCTTCTATTTTTGTTGAACCTAGTGTTTCCTCTAAATGCTCATTTAGAAGCGAAATGCTAACATCCAAAATCTCATTTATGGTTATGAGAAGATTTCATTAGTTTACATTCCTTCCCTAGTAGACACATTGTTTTTCATAAAAAAAAATATGTTGCTCTGATCAGTTGGAAGTTTTGTCTCTTTACTAAAGCATGTTCGCATTTTAGTGAAGAACACACTGAGGCTATTTTTAGTCTCACAAGTTATCCAGAACTACGTAGGTCTCAATTCCTCATTTGAGGATACGTAGGAGCAAGAGCCTCGCTTTTGTCGGCCGCCCCACAATTTCTGTCATACTGACACTATAGTCACGTGACATGCGGAGATACCCAAGTGGTTGTCCGCACTTTCAAAACTTTCTTTTGCTATCTGTAAGACAAAAAGCCTGATAGCATGCAGAGACTAACATCGCGGAGATTTACGTCATCTTCCGCGCTCACAAGATCTGTCATACTGACATTTGAGTCACGCTGACGGGCGGAAATACCTGAGTGGTTATCCGTATAAACATTCTTTTGCTATCTATAAGACAAAAAGCCTGATAGTATGCAGAGACTAACGTCGTCTTCTGCACCCTTCGTCAATCGGCCCAACAAGCCCGTTGACACGCGGAGATTTACGTCATCTTCCGCGCTCACAAGATCTGTCATACTAACATTTGAGTCACGTTGACCGGCGGAAATACCCGAGTGGTTATCCGTATAAACATTCTTTTGCTATCTGTAAGACAGAAAGCCTGATAGCATGCAGAGACTAACGTCGTCTTCTGCACCCTTCGTCAATCGCGGCCCAACAAGCCCGTTGACGTGCGGAGATTTACGTCATCTTCCACGCTCACAAGATCTGTCATCCTGACATTTGAGTCACGCTGATGGGCGGAAATACCCGAGTGGTTATCCGTATAAACATTCTTTTGCTATCTGTAAGACAGAAAGCCTGATAGCATGCAGAGAATAACGTCGTCTTCTGCACCCTTCGTCAATCGCGACCCAACAAGCCCGTTGACACGCGGAAATTTATGTCATCTTCCGTGCTCACAAGATATGTCATCCTGACATTTGAGTCACGCTGACGGGCGGAAATACCCGAGTGGTTATCCATATAAACATTCTTTTGCTATCTGTAAGACAGAAAGCCTGATAGCATGCAGAGACTAACGTCGTCTTCTGCACCCTTCGTCAATCGCGGCCCAACAAGCCTGTTGACACGCGGAGATTTACGTCATCTTCCACGCTCACAAGATCTGTCATACTGGCATTTGAGTCACGCTGACGGGCGGAAATACCCGAGTGGTTATCCGTATAAACATTCTTTTGTTATCTGTATGACAGAAAGCCTGATAGCATGCAGAGACTAACGTCATCTTCTACACCCTTCGTCAATCGCGGCCCAACAAGCCCATTGACACGCGGAGATTTACGTCATCTTCCGCGCTCACAAGATCTGTCATACTGACGCTTGAGTCACGCTGACAGGCGGAGATACCCGAGTGGTTATCCGTATAAACTTTCTGTTGCTATCTCTAAGACTCAAAGCATGATAGCAAGCTGAGTGGGTAAACGCGCAGATACATATTCTGCGCCCTTTATCATTCAGGAACAACAAGCTGAGTGGGTAAACGCGCAGATACATATTTTGCTCCCTTTATCATTCAGATTTTGCAAGTTGGGTGACAAACGCGTAGAGACAAATTCTGCGCCCTTTGTCATTCAACACACCTTTTCGCCACCCAGGCTCGATCGTTTCCACTAAAATGCAAAGACAAATTATGGACATTCTGTGCCTTGTATCAACCAAGAGGAACAAATTCGACAGTATCGGGATGATGTGTCGGTACTGATCATTTTCAGATTTTTGTAGGTTCCGCTGACAGGAAGGTTCACTGGCCGAAAGTTGTTTCGCTCGAACGAAATTAGTGTCTTATCTTTACTTCCCTTTTATCTCCAATAAAAGACAAGTAAAGAGGGGCAACTGTCATACCCTAATTTCGTCCGGGGACCTTTGCTTGGTGGCATGCAACTTTCATTTAACCATTTTGAGGTACTTGGCATCCATCGTCAGGCAATTTGTGAAGTTCCGTGACATGCCGGAACTCAAAAGGAAGCATCGTTGCACAATTCGTGAGGTTTAGTAACATTCCGTAAGTCAAAAAAGGGATGATTATGTAATCCTCAAGGTTCCATAACATTACGGAAAGAAAACAGGTATCGTTACGAAATTCGTAAGTTTCCGTAACTTTACGGAAAAAATCACCAAAAAAGATAGGGGGTGTATTTAGCAGAAATGGGGGTGCAAATAGCAACCAGGCCCACTTGGGCCCTCCAGAAGATTCCTCTAGAAGGCGGTTGCTTCTAGAGGAAGTCACCTTGCTCGCCTGGGCGAGCTGGGTGGCAAGCATCTCCCCCATTTTGCTATAAATAGGGGGAGAAATGAAGAAGAATTTCGTTCAGCCCTCCTGGTAATTCAAGAATCACTTGAAATTAGTGAAAAAAATTGGTTCCGTGAAGAAAATCCGAGCCGAGGCGCTTCCGTAAGGTTTCCATAACGTTTCCGTGGGGATTTTCGCGAAGATCTTCAGCCGTTCTTCGACGTTCTTCGTTCGTTCGTCATCGTTCTTCAGTCTTCAACGGGTAAGTTTCCAAATCGAGCTTTTCAATTCATTCTATGTACCCATGGTGGTCCCCATTTGTTTTTACGTGCTTTTTATTTTCATTTTATTTACTTTTCATACCCCTTTTGACGTGCTTTAGTCATTTGCTTAAGTCATTTCCTCATCTAATCAAAAAATAAAATAAATTTCCACCGATCGTTTGAATTATAATATCCGTTAGTCTTTGTTAAAATGAAATCCGACCATTCGGTCATGCCGTAACTACGTTGGAAACCAAAAAAAGGGTAAAATAATAATATAATAATAAAAAATATCTTTTAGTAAAATAAGCAAAAAAAATCAATCGGACGTTTCTCTTTGGGATTTTTCTTTCTTAATCGAACCGACTAATAACCAAAGTGAAACTAAGGCTAAAATCAACTCATAAACCAAACTTTTGACGTTGCCTTAAAAAGCCATTTTCAAAGGTCCAAAGCCTTGAAATGGTCTTTTCCGCTGTTATCGATTAAGTGTAAATTTCAAAAGGGCTAAAATCAACATGTAGCTTTATTACCTCTTTCAAAAAATAAAGAGAACATTAATGGTCCAACGCCTTAATGTCTTCTCTCTTTTCAAAACGAATCGAAAGTTTGTTTAATGGTCCGACGCCTTAAATAACCTTTGATTCAACAAAAACATATCTTGCAAAAAAGGATAAAAAAACAACTTAACCAAACACTTTGTTCACAAAGAACTACGTAGGTCTGATTTCCTTATCGCAATTAAGGAATACGTAGGAGCAAGGGAAACACCCTCGTCGACCGCAAAAAGATAAAAAATATAAAAAGGAATAAAGACGTAAAAGGGAACCTGTCATACCCTAATTTCGTCCGGGGACCTTTGCTTGATGACATGCGACCTTTGTTTGGTCCTTGTAAGGTGCTTGGCACCCATCATTAGGCAATTTGTGAAATTCCGGGACATGCCGAAAAACAAAAGAAAATATTGATGCACAATCCGTAAGGTTCCGTGACACACCGGAAATCAAATGGAAGCATCGTTGCATAAATAGTGGGGTTCCGTAACATTCCGTAAGTCAAAAAGGGGATGTTTATGTAATCCACAAGGTTCCGTAACATTCCATAAGTCAAAAAGGGGATGATTATGTAATCCGCAAGGTTCCCTAACATTACGGAAAGAAAACAAGTATCGTTACGAAATTCGTAAGTTTGCGTAACTTCACGAAAAAAGAATCACCAAAAAAAGGCAAGGGGGTGTACTTAGTAAAATTGGGGGTGCAAATAGCAACCAGGCCCACTTGGGCCCTCCAGAAGATTCCTCCAGAAGGCTGTTGCTTCTGGAGGAAGCAACCTGGCTCGCCTGGACGAGCTGAGCTCGCCTGGGCGAGCTGGGCGGCAACCATCTCCCCTATTTTGCTATAAATAGGGGAGGAAGTGAGAAGGAAAAGGGTCAGCCCCTTAGGCACTTCTCTCTCTTTTGAATTTTCTTGGAAAAATTGTTTCCGTGAAGAAAATCTAAGCCGAGGCGCTTCCGAAACGTTTCTGTAACGTTTTCCGTGAAGAATTTCGCAAAGGTTTCGACCGTTCTTCGACGTTCTTCATTCGTTCTTCATCGTTCTTCGATCTTCAACGGGTAAGTACCTCGAACCAAGCTTTTCGATTCATTCTATGTACCCGTAGTGGTCCGCGTTGTGTTTTGTGTATTTCTATTCTTGTTTCATTTATTTATTATACCCCCTTTTGACTTGCTTAAGCCATTTTACTTAAGTCATTTCTCGCTTAACCTAAAAATAAAATAAATTTCCACCGATCGCTTGAATTTTATTATCCGTTAACTTCGGTTAAAATGAATTCCGACCGTTCGGTCGTGCCGTAACCACGTTGGAAATCAAAAAGAGGTAAAAAATAATATAATAATAAAAAAAAACATCTTTTAGTAAAATAAAGCGGAAAATCAATCGGACGTTTTCTCTTTGGGATTTCTCATTCTTAATTGAATTGACTAATAACTAAAGTGAAACCAAGGCTAAAATCAACTCGCCTAGTCAAGCTCGTCCATAAAAATAGGTTTTGAAGTTTATCACTTAAATTTCTTACTAAGTAAAAATGGATCATTTTCAAGGTCCAACGCCTTAAAATGATCACCTTTTAAGTAAAAAAGAGAATCACTTGATAAGAAAGAGCTACGTAGGTCTGATTTCCTCATCGCAAATTGAGGAATACGTAGGAGCAAAGGGAAACACCCTTGTCGACCACAAAAAGAGAAAAATATAAAAAGGGTATAAAGGATATAAGGACATAAAAGGGAACATAAAAATCAAAGTCATGTTTGCACATTCGATTAAAGGTTGTCGTCCTTAGGGACGGACGTGTGGGGTGCTAATACCTTCCCTGTGCGTAAATACAACTCCCAAACCTTTCACTTAAAAGTTCGTAGATCGCGCCTTTTCCGGTTTTTCCGACGTTTTCCTTAAATAAACGTTGGTGGCGACTCCGCGCGTATTCCTTTCGTGGAACACGCATCCCGCGAGTCACGCGTCGCCCTCCCGCCGAAGGGTAGGTTGCGACAATTGGCGACTCCACTGGGGACTGTTTTTAGAGAGTTAGGCCATTTAATCTTGTGCAATGTTTTACCGTGACTTACCCCTTTGTTAGTTTCCATTCATTATGTTCTTGTGTATATAAACTCTTTGTTGCTTTTAGTGCATTTTAAAATGTATGCATGAAGTAAATATTTATTCATTTGATGCACACAAACACCAACACTATTTGCACACACTGTGAGTAAAAAAGGGGGCCCTATACCCGGGTTCATGGGAACATAAGGAGTGGAGGCGAATCTGTGATCATGCTAGGTCTCCGACTTGCTTGATTACAGTGAACCCTCATCTAGAACTTTTCTCTTTGAAAACTTATTGTTGCTAGTAGTCCCTACTGCTGCAGTATGTTCTTCGAAGAGGATAATACCTCTAGAAACCATCAAAAGAGATATGACTACCTTGGGGGTTATTACTAAAAGCCTAGTTAGCTCTCTCCCTTATAGGTCCCTTAAATAGGGGCACGGAGCAAACACGTTGCGTGCCATTTTTCACACTGCCATGCATAAGTATCATATATCCTTTTGCTCATGTTCAGTGAATATTGTCATACTATGTACATTCCCATATTGCGTCTTTTGCATATGCATCGCATATGGGTTCTGTCTTGATCCCCTCTGTAAACAAACCAACGGAGGGTCCGTGTCGCCTTCTTAAAAACGTACGTTGGGGCACTTTGCTACCCCTAGACGTTGTATCTAAAAAGGGGACAAATTCCTCGGACCCCCGCATTCCTACATTGCATCTGTGTCATATGCATTCCTTCATGCATTCATCCTTTTCACCTATGAGATATCGGAGTTTTGATTTGCACCGGCTTTTTGTCTCACCTTAGTAAGCATGGGAACAAATCAAACCGGCAAGAGGTTTTACCAAGTCAAGGTTAAAAGCCTAGATACCACCAGCATCAAGGAATTAGGGCGGTTGATGGAACCTCTCCGAATGCAAGCCTTCCGCAAGACTTACGGAAAGATCTTAGAGTTGACCACAACAGAGGTATCCATAGAAGCTATTGCATCACTCACCCAATACTACGACCAGCCTTTGAGATGCTTCACGTTCGGAGACTTCCAATTGGTACCAACCATTGAAGAATTTGAGGAAATTCTAGGATGTCCTCTCAGGGGAAGAAAACCGTACCTTTACTCCGGGTGTCTCCCCTCTTTGAGCAGAATTGCAACTGTGGTCAAGGATTCAGCAAGAGGTTTGGACCGCATAAAACAGACTCGAAACGGCATAGCGGGCCTACCACGGAAGTACCTAGAAGATAAGGTGAAGGATATGGCAAGTCAAGGGGATTGGGTCCCGTTTATGGATGTGTTAGCGTTGCTAATTTTTGGGGTCGTCCTCTTTCCAAACGTGGATGGTTTGGTGGACCTAGCAGCAATCGACGCTTTCCTTGCATACCACCATAGCAAGGAAAGTCCGGTGGTAGCTGTCTTGGCAGATTTATTTGACACATTTGACCGAAGGTGCGAAAAGAGTAGCGCACGGATCATCTGTTGCTTGCCCGCCCTCTGTGTTTGGTTGGTTTCACACTTGTTCCAGCATGACACAAGGCATCCATGTCCGCTCCTGAGCCATCGCTCGTGTACTGAAAAGAGGAGAATAGATTGGGACCAGCTTTTGGCCAGGATAGGAGGTAGAACAATCAATTGGTTCCCCCGATGGAAGGAAGGAAAGGAAGGAGTCCTTTTCTCATGTGGAGGATACCCAAACATTCCGCTGATAGGAACGAGGGGTTGTATTAACTACAATCCCGCGCTCGCTATAAGACAACTAGGGTACCCCATGAGGGGAGCACCAACGGAAGAAGGCATGTCTCCTTTCCTTGTGAGGGATTTTGGCGCACAAAATTCCAAGACTATACAAAGAATCCATAAGGCATGGGAAACCCCGTTAAGGAAAGATTAAGAACATAGAGGCATTCGTAATGGCATCATTGGTGGCTACCATGAATGGCTGAAAGTTCATATATGAGGTTTAGATTGGCTCGCCAAGTTAAAAGTGGTCAGCGAAGAGAGTTTTGAGGCACCGGAGGAGGACGAAGAAGTCCAACCTCTCAAAAGTGAGTTAGGAAAGGTGAAACTTGCCAAAGAGAAGTTCGAGTTGGCCGCTACACACATCCGGAAGGAATGTGCCGGATTACGGGAAGAGAATGCAACTACCGCGAGAGCCCTTGAACAAGAGACCAAGAGGGCTCGCAAGGAAGAGTATGGCCGTAACAAATTTCGCGGAGCTCTGTGGGGTAGCAACAGTGAACTCAAGTTGCGAAGGGAAGAGAGGGACCAGTCGCGAGCACATAGCATGGTCTTGAAAGAGGAGTTAGTTGCCTGTTCAAGGTCCAAAAGGAGCTTGTCTCAGCGTTTATGCGAGACGGAGACCAACATGCTAGCTATCATCGCCAAGTACCAAGAAGAGTTAGGTCTAGCCACGGCCCACGAGCATAGGGTCGCGGACGAGTATGCCCAAGTATACGCGGAAAAAGAGGCTAGAGGAAGGGTGATTGACTCTTTACACCAAGAGGCAACCATGTGGATGGATCGGTTTGCTCTTACCTTGAACGGGAGTCAAGAACTTCCCCGATTGTTAGCCAAGGCCAAGGCGATGGCGGATACCTACTCCGCCCCCGAAGAAATTCATGGGCTTCTCGGCTATTGTCAGCATATGATAGACTTAATGGCCCACATAATTAGAAATCGTTAGGAAATTTGTATAGGTCTCTCAGACCTTGACTAGATACGACTTTCTTTTTGAAATAAAATGAGTTGGTCCCATGTTTCTACTCCAAAAAGCTTGTGCGAATCAAATCACTCCTGCATTTCATCTCTACCATGCATTTTTCTTTCTTTACCCACTCCTCACGTTTGGTTTTTTAGGAAAAAACACCATAACTAAACGTGCCACAAGGCATCCCTATCGCACCAGATCCAAATCTAGAACGATGGGTGATCAAGAGGAGACACAGGAACAGATGAAAGCCGACATGTTGGCTCTGAAAGAACAAATGGCTTCCATGATGGAGGCCATGTTAGGTATGAGGCAGCTCATGGAAAAGAATGTGGCCACCGCTGCCGCTGTCAGTTCGGCTGCCGAAGCAGACCCAACTCTCTTGGCAACTGCGCACCATCCTCCCTCAAACATAGTAGGACGGGGAAGGGACACACTGGGGCACGATGGCAGCCCTCACCTGGGATACAACCGAGCGGCTTACCCTTATGGATTGCCGCCCAACTACTCACCACCCGTCTTGCAAGACGATGCGGTCCATATTGCTTCTCCCGTCCTTGAAAGAGAACCTCCTCAACAGCCCGACGAGGCCCACAAAGACCCTCAAGACTATGCTCGAAGGGATGTCGAGTTCTATCCCCCGATCCCCGAAGGGCCGTCACCCAGCACGTTGCCTCAGCCCAACATCACGACACAACCAATAGTTTTGTCCACGGAAGGACCGCCCCCGGCAACTGAAGAAAGGAGGAAGCTCGATCTCCTTGAGGAAAGATTGAGGGCCGTGGAAGGATTTGGGGACTATCCGTTCGCAGACATGATGGATCTTTGCTTAGTACCCGATGTTGTTATTCCCCCGAAGTTCAAAGTGCCGGACTTCGATAAGTATAAAGGGACGACTTGTCCCAAAAACCATCTCAAGATGTACTGCCGCAAGATGGGCGCACACTCTAAGGATGAGAAGCTATTAATACACTTCTTTCAAGATAGCTTGGCCGGAGCCGTGGTAGTGTGGTACACTAATTTGGAAGCTTCCCGTATCCGTACATGGAAGGATCTGATTACTGCCTTCCTAAGGCAATATCAGTACAATTCCGATATGGCCCCCGACCGCACTCAACTGCAGAATATGTTCAAGAAAGAGGGTGAAACCTTTAAAGAATATGCGCAGCGGTGGAGAGATTTGGCGGCACAAGTAGCTCCTCCCATGGTCGAGAGAGAGATGATCACCATGATGGTAGACACTCTGCCAGTGTTCTACTATGAGAAGCTAGTAGGTTACATGCCGTCCAGCTTTGCGGATCTAGTATTCGCCGGGGAAAGAATCGAGGTAGGATTGAAAAGAGGAAAGTTTGATTACGTTTCCTCCACGAGTACGAATGCCAAAAGAATCGGGGCAACAGGGGCAAAAAGGAAGGAAGGAGATGCCCATGCCGTCTGTCATACCCTAATTTCGTCCGGGGACCTTTGCTTGATGACATGCGACCTTTCTTTGGTCCTTGTGAGGTGCTTGGCACCCATCATTAGGCAATTTGTGAAATTCGAGGACATGCCGGAAAACCAAAAAATATTGATGCACAATCCGTAAGTTTCCGTGACACACCGGAAATCAAATGGAAGCATCGTTGCATAATTAAGTGAGGTTCCGTAACATTCCGTAAGTCAAAAAGGGGATGATTATGTAATCCGCAAGGTTCCGTAACATTACGGAAAGAAAACAAGTATCGTTACGAAATTCGTAAGTTTCCGTAACTTTACGAAAACACCAAAAAAAAGCAGAGGGGGTGTACTTAGTAAAAATGGGGGTGCAAATAGCACCTAGGCCCACTTGGTCCCTCCAGAATATTGCTCCAGAAGGCTGTTGCTTTTGGAGGAACCAACCTGGCTCGCCTGGGCGAGCTGGGCGGCAAGCACCTCCCCTATTTTGCTATAAATAGGGGAGGAAGTGAAGAAGAAAAGGGTTCAGCCCCTTAGGCACTTCTCTCTCTTTCGAATTTGCTTGGAAAAATTGTTTCCGTGAAGAAAATCTAAGCCGAGGCGCTTCCGAAACGTTTCCGTAATGTTTTCTGTGAAGAATTTCGCAAAGGTTTCAACCATTCTTCGACGTTCTTCATTCGTTCTTCATCGTTCTTCGATCTTCAACGGGTAAGTACCTCGAACCAAGATTTTCGATTCATTCTATGTACCCGTAGTGGTCCACATTGTGTTTCGTGCATTTTTATTCTCGTTTTGTTTACTTTTTATACCCCCTCTTGACGTGCTTAAGCCATTTTACTTAAGTCATTTCTCGCTTAACTTAAAAATAAAATAAATTTCCACCGAACGTTTGAATTGTATTATCCGTTAACTTCGGTTAAAATAAATTCCGACCGTTCGGTTGTGCCATAACCACGTTGGAAATCAAAAAAGGAGGTAAGAAATAATATAATAATAATAAAAAAAAATCTTTTAGCAAAATAAAGCGGAAAATCAATCGGACGTTTTCTCTTTGGGATTTCTCATTCTTAATCGAATTGATTAATAACTAAAGTGAAACTAAGGCTAAAATCAACTCGCCTAGTCAAGCTCGTCCATAAAAATAGGCTTTTGAAGTTTGTCATTTCAATTTCTCACTAAGTAAAATGGATCATTTTTAAGGTCCAACGCCTTAAAATGATCACCACTTAAGTAAAAAAGAATCACTTGATAAGAAAGAACTACGTAGGTCTGATTTTCTCATCCCAAATTGAGGAATACGTAGGAGCAAAGGGAAACACCCTTGTCGACCACAAAAAAGAAAAAAATATAAAAAGGGTATAAAGGATATAAGGACAGAAAAGGGAACGTAAAAATCAAAGTCATGTTTGCACATTCGATTAAAGGTTGTCGTCCCTTGGGACGGACGTGTGGGGTGCTAATACCTTCCCCGTGCGTAAATACAACTCCCGAACCTTTCACTTAAAAGTTCGTAGATCGCGTCTTTTCCGGTTTTTCTGACGTTTTCCTCAAATAAACGTTGGTGGCGACTCCGCGCGTATTCCTTTCTTGGAACTCGCATCCCGCGAGTCACGCCTCGCCCTCCCGCCGAAGGGTAGGTTGCGACAGTTGGCGACTCCACTGGCGACTGTTTTTAGAGAGTTAGGCCATTTAATCGTGTGCAATGTTTTACCGTGACTTATCCCTTTGTTGGTTTCCCTTCATTATGTTCTTGTGTATATAAACTCTTTGTTGCTTTTAGTGCGTTTTAAAATGTATGCATGAGGTAAATATTTATTCATTTGATGCACACAAACACCAACACTATTTGCACACACTATGACTGAAAAAGGGCCCTATACCCGGGTTCATGGGAACATAAGGAGCGGAGGTGAATCTGTGATCATGCTAGGTCTCCGACTTGCTTGATTACAGTGAACCCTCATCTAGAGCTTTTCTCTTTGAAAACTTATTGTTGCTAGTAGTCCCTACTGCTGCAATATGTTCTTCGAAGAGGATAATACCTCTAGAAACCATCAAGAGAGATATGACTACCTTGGGGGGTTATCGCTAAATGCCTAGTTAGTTCTCTCCCTTATAGGTCCCTTAAATAGGGGCACGGAGCAAACATGCTGCGTGCCATTTTTCACACTGCCATGCATAAGTATCATATACCCTTTTGCTTATGTTCAATGAATATTGTCATGCTATTGCGCCTTTCGCATATGCATCGCATAGGGGTTCTGTCTTGATCCCCTCTATAGACAAATCAACGGAGGGTCCGTGTCACCGTCTTAAATACATACGTTGGGGCACTTTGCTACCCCTAGACGTTGTGTCTAAGAAGGAGACAGTTTCCCGGACTCCTGCATTCCTAAATTACATCTGTGTCATATGCATTTCTTCATGCATTCATCCATTCCACCCATGATAGATGTCGGAGTTTTGATTCGCACTAGATTTTATTTCACTTTAGTAAAACATGGGATCAAGTCAAAAGCCTTCGCTTAAAAAGAAGTTCTATCAAGTCAAAATCAAGAGCTTAGAGTTCACTAGTTTACGAGAGTTAGGGCAATTAATGGGTCAACTTCAACGGCAAGCCTTCCGCAAAGCCTATGGTAAGATTTGGGACCTAGCTAGGGTAGAAGTCTCCATGGAACCGATTGCATCCCTTTCCCAGTATTATGACCAGCCCCTAAGGTGCTTCACATTTGAGGACTTCCAGCTAGTGCCGACTGTGAAAGAGTTTGAAGAAATCCTGGGATGCCCACTGGGAGGAAGGAAGCCATATCTTTTCTCTGGGTTCTATCCCTCCACGACAAGAGTTGCCAAGGTAGTGAAAATCTCAGCACAAGAGTTGGACCGTGTAAAGCAAAATAGAAATGGAGTAGTCGGAGTACCAAGGAAGTGTTTGGAGGAAAGGGCAAAGGCCTTGGCAAAATCAAGGCGAATGGGCTTCTTTTACTGACACCTTGGCGCTTTTGATCTTTGGAGGTGTCCTCTTTCCAAATATGGAAGGGTTAGTGGACCTAGCAGTGATTGACGCTTTCCTCGCCTTTCATCATGGCAAGGAAAGCCCGGTCGTCGCCATTTTGGCCATGCATGACACGTTCGATCAGAGATGTGAAAAGAGCGGCGCAAGAATTGTTTGTTGTACACCGGCTCCCTATGTGTGGCTGGTTTCGCACCTTTTTCTCCAAGAAGGTAGGCTCGTCTATCCGCTACAAGGTCACCGCTCGTGCGTCGAAAAAAAGAAAGACGAATTGGGACCAACTCTTGGCTAGCATAGAGGGGCGTCTGTTAATTGGTTCCCTCGCTAGAAGGAAGGAAGAATCAGGATTCTATCTTCATGCGAAGGATGTCCAAATGTTCCCTTGATGGAACAAGGGGTTGTATTAATTATAATCCCGTCCTCGCCATAAGACAGCTTGGCTACCCCATGAGAGGAGTGCCATCAGACGAAAGCATCACGCCTTTCATCGCACGGGGTTTCAGTGACCACAACGCGAGGGTACTCCAAGGAGTTCGCAAGGCATGGGATGCGGCGTGAAGAAAGGACAGAGAGCTTAGGGGAAGCAGTAATGGGATCATCGGCGGCTATCATAAGCGGCTAAGAGACCGGACACAAGGATTGGATTGGCTCCCAAATCTAAAGACTATGAGAGATGACGAGGTTAAAGCTTCGGAAGAAAGTGATGAGGTACAACCCTAAAGGCAAAGCTTGAAAGAGCCTGGGTAGTCGAAGAGAAGTTCAAGTCCATAGCCATCAAAGTCTGAAAAGAGTATGATGAACTAAGGGACGTCAATATGGCCACCGCTGAAGCCTTGGAACGAGAAACCAAGAAGGCCCGAAAGGAAGAACACGACCAAAGCAAAGTTTTGAGGGGCTTTATAGGGCAGCAATAGTGAGCTCAAGCTCCAAAGAGGTGAAAGGAATCATCATGGGTCAAAGGCATGATCTTGAAGGACGAGCTAAAAGCTTGCCTCAGGTCGAAAAGAAATTTGTCCCAACAGTTAAGCGAGACTGAAGGGAATATGTGGGCCATCATCGATGAGTGCAAAGAGAAGCTAAATCTTGCAGCGACTCACGAGCAAAGGCTAGAGGATGAGTACGCCAAGATATCAGCAGAAAGGGAAGCAAGGGAAAGGGTAATTGATTCATTGCACCAAGAGGCAACAATGTGGATGGACCACTTTGCTCTTACTTTGAACAGGAGTCAAGAACTTCCCCGATTGCTAGCCAAGGCCAAAGCAATGGCGGACACCTATTCTGCCCCCGAGGAGATCCACGGACTTCTCAGCTATTGTCAGCATATGATAGACTTAATGGACCATATGATTAGAAACCGCTAGGAAGTTTGTATTGTCGCTCAGATCTTGACTAGTTATAACCTTTTGAATAAAATGAGTTTATCCCACATTTTTACTCCAAAAATCAGTGCGAATCAAGTCACTCCCGCATTTTATCTCTAGCATGCATTGTATGTTGGTCTCGTCCTTTGTCATGGGAAGCCGGAAGGTCCATATCACGTTCTTAACTGTACACATAGGGCACTGCGCCCCCAAATGCGCAAGTAAGAAGAGATAATTTTCCGAGCTCTCGTGTCCGTAAAATGCATTCATATCATGCATCGCATAAGCATCTCTTCATGGTATCATAATGAACATATCGTTCCTGCCTTTGTCCGTTATCATATTCCAGCATCACATTTTGCATGAGTCATGGCATCATCATGCATATGCATTCAACAAACTTTTTGATCTGCAAAATTGCATACCATTTGTTTTCATGTTTGCTCATCCTTGCGTTTTCCTCTACAAAACAAAAACAAAAAAAGGGGAAGCGTGAAACTTCACACTACATTCTTAGTTACATGTGTTAGGCACCATGAGCCAACCATGTTGGGATCATAAACCCATTTCTAAAAAAAACACACAACAACAAAACAAAATAATTGAACATGGTACCTAATGCATGGTTAACTAGGAAATGGTGTTTCTTCGGGCATCTCAATTTCATAATTACATTTTCCATGCATAACTTAAAGTATGCCCGAGTCATTCATCCCTATGAGATGTTGTTGAAATATTGGCGATCAGAATTGCCATTCCTTGGATTATAGGGTTGAACCAAGCTCATGCTTTTACAAAAAGGTTCATCAAGTGAAGTTGAAATATGGAAGTAATCGTCTTGCAAAATTGGGGCAAAAGATGAATCGAGTCACATCACTCTTCGTCTACTGCCAAACATATTTAGGATTGTTGATGTCCTTGTTACTTCCAGTTTCACCTTGACAAAGATGTCATGGACCATGTTGAAAATCTAAATTGATTCAACCCCATATCCTGCGTAAAAATTCGCAATACTTCAACTGTACATCATTCGCATACATCCATGCTTTTCATTGGTTGCATTGCTCATTGCATTCTTTCCTTGAAAAATAAAATAAAATAAAATAAAATGAACTTAATCATTGTTATCAAAAAGAAAAGGACACGCTTTACGGTGCACTTACCGAACTCGTGCTAGAGCTAGAGTAATGGGTGAAGCAGAGGAGGTGCAAGAGAAGATGAAGGCCGACATGGAGGCCATGAAAGAGCAAATGGCCACAATGATGGAGGCCATGATGAGCATGAAGAAGATAATGGAAGCCAATGTGGTTATAGTTGCCGCTACTAGCGTTGTCGCTAAGGTGAACCCAATGCTCCCATTTGGCCTCAAGCAAATGAATCATCCAACCTCAAATATGGTAGGCAAAGATTTGGGAAGTACGGATGACCCCATGATGTGCAAATTCAAAACAAGCACGCCTTCCTGCCATATGGCTTGCCTCCCAAACTATACACCACCCAATGTGGCGTACATTCCCAATGAGGATGTCAATAACTCCACTCTCATACTCATTAAGAGCCAACAACCTCAATCTGATCATGCACATGTCTCTCGACCCATGGAGGAGACACATGAAATTCCCCACCACGATCTAGCCGACTTTGAGCCTTGCCTCGGATATGCCGCTGAAGGGCAAGCAGTTGGTGGTATACCCCTGCAAAACACTTTGGAGGGCCCTCAGTATCGTCCACAACCACAACCCTCACATTCCACAGCAGTTAAAAACCCTCATGCTATGGCAGAAATGGGAAAGAGGAAAGGCTCAGGGCCATTAAAGGAGGTAAAGATTATGCCTTTGCTAACCTAGAAGAGTTGTTCCTAGTACCCAATATCATCACCCCTCCCAAGTTCAAGGTGCCGGACTTTGACAAGTACAAGGGGACTACTTGCTCCAAGAACCATTTAAAGATGTATTGTCGGAAGATGGGGGCATACGCAAAAGATGAGGAATTGTTGATACATTCCTTCCAAGAAAGTCTTACTGGGGTAGTTGTTACCTGGTACACTAACTTGGAACCTTCCCGAGTCCATTCCTGGGAGGACCTAATGGTTGCCTTCGTTAGGCAGTGTCGGTATAATGGCTTCGGATAGGATGCAACTACAAAAAGTGTGCAAAAAGGGGGGCACGAATCTTTCAAAAAATACGCCCAAAGATGGAGAGACTTGGCAACTCAAGTAGCTCCCCCAATAATAGAGAAAGAGATTATCACAATGATAGTAGACACGTGACCGGTGTTCTACTATGAAAAAAAATGGTGGGTTACACACCTTCAAGTTTTACAGATTTGGTCTTCGCCAGCAAAAAGATTGAAGTGGATCTAAAAAGAGGCAAATTTAATCATCCTGCTTGGACGAATGAGAAAATTGGGGCAAATAAAGAGGGTGAGGATGAGGGAGAAACCCATGCTGTGACTGCCATTCCTATACAGCCAAGTTTCCCACCAACCCAACAATGTCATTACTCAGCCAATAACCAACCTTCTCCTTACCCACCACCCAGTTATCCACAAAGGCCATCCCTAAATCAACCACAAAGCCTGTCTACCGCACTTCCAATGACGAAGACCACCTTTAGCACAAACCAAAAAACACCAACCAAAAAATGAATTTTTGCAGCGAGGAAGCCTGTAGAATTCACCCCAATTCCAGTGTCCTATGCTGACTTGCTCCCATATCTACTTGATAATTCAATGGTAGCCATAACCCTAGCCAAGGTTCATCAACCTCCATTTCTCCGAGAATACGACTCGAAACGCAACGTGTGCTTGTCATGGAGAAGCCCCGGGGCATTCCATTGAGCATTGTAGGGCTCTGAAGCGTAAGGTGCAAGGTCTAATTGATGCGGGCTGGCTGAAATTTGAGGAGAATCGCGTGTAAATCCTGACATTGACAAGAGATGCCACACATGGGGCAATTTTGAAGGCTGTTGTTAGGTGTCTCTAATGACTCATCAGGGTTTCCAAGTTTATGCCATTATTGTAAACCACAGTTACAATGTTAAATGAAATGGATAAAGTTGATATCTTTGTCCCTCATCCTCTCACAAACGCATGTTTGCTTATTCAACTTTCACCGGAATGTGGGTGCAAGCCATTGGTCTGTTTGCTCAAGCGACCTGCGCTCCTGAGTGTTGACTTCCAAGACTGTTCAATCAGAGATTACTCGTCTTGCACGTTGGTGGGGGAGCTGTAAAACAACGAGTAAAGTTCAAAACAAATAAGTTTCAAAATAAAAAAATAATTTTCAAAAAAAAAAAAGAAGAGAGGGCATTTGATTGACTGTGTTTTCAAGTAAAAATATAGACGTTCATGTGACCTCATTTTATCATGCCGGAAAGTTTGTCTTCTTAGAGAAGCGAGTTGTCAAGAATAGGATATTGGACAAATGGCCTCAGTTATCTTAAGAATGGGGGGTTGAATTAAGATGCAAAGACTATTCCCCAATTGAACTATCACTCTTTCTTTTTGGATTAACAATGCACCCTTAACATGAATTACTCAAAAGACAAATCAAAATAAACTTCTTTAAAGCAAAAGATAAATAGCAATAAAAGAAGTTTAAAGGAAGAGAGGAATGCAAACTTGATTTATACTGGTTCGGCCACTTCCCGCGCCTATGTCCAGTCCTCAAGAAACCCACTTGAGATTTTCCACTCTCTTTGTAAAACTCCTTTTACAAAGTCTGAACCACACAGGGACAACCCTTCCCTTGTGTTCAAGAATCCTCTACAATAAGAGACTCTCAGTCTCTTAATCCCTTTTCAGAAATAAGAAGAAGAGAAGAAGAAATCTCTCTTAAAAGGGATAGATTGTACGATGAGGACCAATCAAAATTCCTTATTGAATATGCAAGTGGTTGACCAAGGAATCTTTTTGAGAAGATAAGACAGTACAGTTCAGAAAAACTCTTAATCTTTTGAGAGGATAAACTTTTTGGGCAATGAAAACTCTCTTTAAATTCGTGCTTTCAAGCCACCTTTGATGGCCATTCATAAAACCATTTGAATAGATGTGACTCTTGGAAATTATTTTTCGAAAATCCCCTCTGGTAATCGATTACAAAACTTGTGTAAACGATTACAGGTTTTGAAATTTGAATTAAAACGTTAAAAAAAAAAACTGCTGGTAATCAATTACCATCCATGTGTAATCGATTACACATTATAAATTTTGAATTCAAATTTCTAGTGACTGTTATAAACATTTTCAGCTGCTGGTAATTGATTACCAGAGAGTAAATCTCAATTTAAATTGATTTAGATAGAATTCTTTGGCCAAACCTTTTGCTTTTTCAATTTGGAAACTTCTTCCTAAGATTCTAGAGATCAACTTGATCATATATCTTGATTTTCTTGGATTCTTGGATTCTTGTCTTGAATAAAACGTGGAAGCACTTGGTCCTTTGGCATCATCAAAACATCAAAACATCTTGCTTCTACATAGGAGTCATTTGACTTAATCCATCAAAAAATCCTTCAACTATTTCTCGTCCTTGGAAAAATTCTTTTTGCAAGAATCAACTGCTTCTTTCATTCTTCCTCACTACGAGGCTATGAAAACAAGACAACGATGGTTACCTCAAAGCCTTACACTGGGGCAATGAGGGGCATCGTGCATGAGCCTCAGGTGAATCTGGGGGCAGATTAGAAATTCTCACCCATCGATGTTTTTTTTAAAAAAATATAATAATAAAAAATAAAAATAAAAAAATAATAATAAAAAAGGGGACAAACCCTGGAATTTCAATGGATTGATTAAACATCAAACGACTCCATTGCCATCACTCCAAAATGGTCAAATGACTAAATCAAACAGAACACACACTCTGAGAGAGTTCTCGGAGAGATTTGCAAAAGATAGGATAAGGTTGCATGGTGTCATACCCTAATTTCGTCCGGGGACCTTTGCTTGATGACATGCGACCTTTCTTTGGTCCTTGTGAGGTGCTTGGCATCCATCATTAGGGAATTTGTGAAATTCCAGGACATGCCGAAAAAACAAAAAAATATATGATGCACAATCCGTAAGTTTCCGTGACACACCGGAAATCAAATGGAAGCATCATTGCATAATTAAGTGAGGTTCCGTAACATTTCGTAAGTCAAAAGGGGGATGATTATGTAATCCGCAAGGTTCCGTAACCTTACGGAAAGAAAACAAGTATCGTTACGAAATTCGTAAGTTTCCGTAACTTTACGAAAAAAGAATCACCAAAAAAAGCAGAGGGGGGTGTACTTAGTAAAAATGGGGGTGCAAATAGCACCCAGGCCCACTTGGGCCCTCCAGAATATTCCTCCAGAAGGCTGTTGCTTCTGGAGGAAGCAACCTGGCTCGCCTGGGCGAGCTGGGCGGCAACCACCTCCCCTATTTTGCTATAAATAGGGGAGGAAGTGAAGAAGAAAAGGGTTCAGCCCCTTTGGCACTTCTCTCTCTTTCGAATTTGCTTGGAAAAATTGTTTCCGTGAAGAAAATCTAAGCCGAGGCGCTTCCGAAACGTTTCCGTAACGTTTTCCGTGAGGAATTTCGCAAAGGTTTCAACCGTTCTTCGACGTTCTTCATTCGTTCTTCATCGTTCTTCGATCTTCAACGAGTAAGTACCTCGAACCAAGCTTTTCGATTCATTCTATGTACCCGTAGTGGTCCACATTGTGTTTTGTGTATTTCTATTCTTGTTTCATTTACTTTTTTATACCCCCTGTTGACGTGCTTAAGCCATTTTACTTAAGTCATTTCTCGCTTAACTTAAAAATAAAATCAATTTCCACCGAACGTTTGAATTGTATTATCCGTTAACTTCGGTTAAAATGAATTCCGACCGTTCGGTCGTGCCGTAACCACGTTGGAAATCAAAAAAGAGGTAAAAAATAATATAATAATAAAAAAAAAAACATCTTTTAGTAAAATAAAGCGGAAAATCAATCAGACGTTTTCTCTTTGGGATTTCTCATTCTTAATCGAATTGATTAATAACTAAAGTGAAACTAAGGCTAAAATCAACTCGCCTAGTCAAGCTCGTCCACAAAAATAGGCTTTTGAAGTTTGTCATTTCAATTTCTCACTAAGTAAAATGGATCATTTTTAAGGTCCAACGCCTTAAAATGATCACCACTTAAGTAAAAAAGGATCACTTGATAAGAAAGAACTACGTAGGTCTGATTTTCTCATCCCAAATTGAGGAATACGTAGGAGCAAAGGCAAACACCCTTGTCGACCACAAAAAAGAAAAAAAATATAAAAAGGATATAAGGACATAAAAGGGAACGTAAAAATCAAAGTCATGTTTGCACATTCGATTAAAGGCTGCCGTCCCTTGGGACGGACGTGTGGGGTGCTAATACCTTCCCCGTGCGTAAATACAACTCCCGAACCTTCAACTTAAAAGTTCGTAGATCGCGTCTTTTCCGGTTTTTCCGACGTTTTCCTCAAATAAATGTTGGTGGCGACTCCGCGCGTATTCCTTTCGTGGAACACGCATCCTGCGAGTCACGCGTCGCCCTCCCGCCGAAGGGTAGGTTGCGACAGTTGGCGACTCCACTGGGGACTGTTTTTAGAGAGTTAGGCCATTTAATTTTGTGCAATGTTTTACCGTGACTTACCCCTTTGTTGGTTTCCTTTCATTATGTTCTTGTGTATATAAACTCTTTGTTGCTTTTAGTGCGTTTTAAATGTATGCATGAAGTAAAATATTTATTCATTTGATGCACACAAACACCAACACTATTTGCACACACTGTGAGTGAAAAAGGGCCCTATACCCGGGTTCATGGGAGCATAAGGAGTGGAGGTGAATCTGTGATCATGCTAGGTCTCCGACTTGCTTGATTACAGTGAACCCTCATCTAGAGTTTTTCTCTTTGAAAACCTATTGTTGCTAGTAGTCCCTACTGCTACAATATGTTCTTCAAAGGGGATGATACCTCTAGAAACCATCAAGAGAGATATAACAACCTTGGGGATTATTCCTAAAAGCCTAGTTAGTTCTCTCCCTTATAGGTCCCTTAAATAGGGGCACGAAGCAAACACGTTGCGTGCCATTTTTCACACGGCCATGCATGAGTATCATATCCCCTTTTGCTTATGTTCGGTAAATATTGTCATACTGTGCACATTCCCGCATTGTGTCTTTTGCATAGGCATTGCATATGGGTTCTGTCTTAATCCCTACTGTAAACAAACCAACGGAGGGTCCGTGTCGCCTTCTTAAAAACGTGCGTTGGGGCATTTCGCTACCCCTAGACGTCGTATCTAAGAAGGGGACAAATTCCCCGGACCCCCGCTTTCCTAGATTGCATCTGTGTCATATGCATTCCATCATGCATTCATCCATCCCACCCATGAGATATCGGAGTTTTGATTTGCACCAGCTTTTATCTCACTTTAGTAAGCATGGGAACAAATCAAACCGGCAAGAGGTTCTACCAAGTCAAGGTCAAAAGCCTAGATACCACCAGCATCAAGGAATTAGGGCGGTTGATGGAACCCCTCCAAATGCAAACCTTCCGCAAGACTTACAGAAAGATCTTAGAGTTGACCATAGCAGAGGTGTCCATAGAAGCCATTGTATCACTTACCCAATACTACGACCGGCCTTTGAGGTGCTTCACATTCGGAGACTTCCAATTAGTACCAACCATTGAAGAATTTGAGGAAATTCTAGGATGTCCTCTCGGGGGAAGAAAACCATATCTTCCCTCCGGGTGTCTCCCCTCTTTGAGCAAAATTGCAACTGTGGTCAAGGATTCAGCAAGAGGTTTGGACCGCATAAAACAGACTCGGAACGGCATAGCGGGCCTACCACAGAAGTACCTAGAAGACAAGGCAAGGGGTATGGCCAATCAAGGAGACTGGGTCCCGTTTATGGATGTGTTAGCTTTGCTAATTTTTGGGGTCGTCCTCTTTCCAAACGTGGATGGTTTGGTAGACCTAGCAGCAATCGACGCTTTCCTTGCCTACCACCATAGCAAGGAAAGTCCGGTGGTAGCTGTCTTGGCAGATCTATTTGACATATTTGACCGAAGGTGCGAAAAGAGTAGCGCACGGATCATCTGTTGCTTACCCGCCCTCTGTGTTTGGTTGGTTTCGCACTTGTTCCAACGAGACACAAGACATCCATGTCCGCTCCTGAGCCATCGCTCGTGTACTGAAAAGAGGGGAATAGATTGGGACCAGCTCTTGGCCGGGATAGGAGGTAGAATAATCAGTTGGTTCCCCCGATGGAAGGAAGGAAAAGAAGGAGTCCTTTTCTCATGTGGAAGATACCCAAACATTCCGCTGGTAGGAACGAGGGGTTGTATTAACTACAATCCCGCGCTCGCTATAAGACAACTAGGGTACCCCATGAGGGGAGCACCGACGGAAGAAAGCATGTCTCCTTTCCTTGTGAGGGATCTCGGCGCACAAAATTCCAAGACTATACAAAGAATCCATAAGGCATGGGAAACCCCGTTAAGGAAAGATCAAGAGCTTAGAGGCATTCGTAATGGTATCATTGGTGGGTACCACGAATGGCTGAAAGTTCATATACGAGGTTTAGATTGGCTCGCCAAGTTAAAAGTCGTCAGTGAAGAGGATTTTGAAGCACCGGAAGAGGACGAAGAAGTCCAATCTCTCAAAAGCGAGTTAGGAAAGGCAAAACTTGCCAAGGAGAAGTTCAAGTTGGCCGCTACACACGTTCGGAAGGAGTGTGCCGGGTTGCGGGAAGAGAATGCAATTATCGCAAGAGCCCTTGAACAAGAAACCAAGAGGGCTCGCAAGGAAGAGTATGGCCGGAACAAATTTCGCGGAGCTCTATGGGGTAGCAATAGTGAACTCAAGTTGCGAAGGGAAGAAAGGGACCAGTCGCGAGCACATAGCATGGTTTTGAAAGAGGAGTTAGTTGCCTGTTCAAGGTCCAAAAGAAGCTTGTCTCAGCGTTTGTGCGAGACGGAGACCAACATGCTAGCTATCATCGCCAAGTACCAAGAAGAGTTAGGTCTAGCCGCGGCCCACGAGCATAGGATTGCGGACGAATATGCCCAAATATACGCGGAAAAAGAGGCTAGAGGAAGGGTGATCGACTCTTTACACCAAGAGGCAACCATGTGGATGGATCGGTTTGCTCTTACCTTGAACGGGAGTCAAGAACTTCCCCGATTGTTAGCCAAGGCCAAAGCGATGGCAGACACCTACTCCGCCCCCGAAGAGATTCACGGGCTTCTCGGCTATTGTCAGCATATGATAGACTTAATGGCCCACATAATTAGAAATCGTTAGGAAACTTGTATGGTCTCTCAGACCTTGACTAGATATGACTTCCTTTTTGAAATAAAATGAGTTGGTCCCATGTTTCTACTCCAAAAACTTGTGCAAATCAAATCACTCCTACGTTTCATCTCTAGCATGCATTTTCTTTCTTTACCCACTCCTCACGTTTGGTTTTTTAGGGAAAAACACCATAACTAAACGCGCCACAAGGGATCCCTATCGCACCAGATCCAAATCTAGAACGATGGGTGATCAAGAGGAGACGCAGGAACAGATGAAAGCCGACATGTCGGCTCTGAAAGAACAAATGGCCTCCATGATGGAGGCCATGTTAAGTATGAAACAGCTCATAGAGAAGAACGCGGCCACCGCCGCCGCTGTCAGTTCGGCTGCCGAAGCAGACCCGACTCTCTTGACAACTACGCACCATCCTCCCTCAAACATAGTAGGACGGGGAAGGGACACACTGGGGCACGATGGCAGCCCTCACCTGGGATACAACCGAGCGGCTTACCCTTATGGATTGCCGCCCAACTATTCACCACCCGTCTTGCAAGAAGATGCGGGCCACATTGCTTCTCCTGTCCATGAAAGAGAGCCTCTTCAGCAGCCCGACGAAGTCCACAAAGACCCTCAAGATTATGCTCGAAGGGATGTCGAGTTCTATCCCCCGATCCCCGAAGGGCCGGCACCAGGCACGTTGCCTCAACCCAACATCGCAGCATCACCAATAGTTTTGTCCACGGAAGGGCCGCCCCCAGCAACTGAAGAAAGGAGGAAGCTCGATCTCCTTGAGGAAAGATTGAGGGCTGTGGAAGGATTTGGGGACTATCCGTTCGCAGACATGATGGATCTTTGCTTAGTACCCGATGTTGTTATTCCCCCGAAGTTCAAAGTGACGGACTTCGACAAGTATAAAGGGACGACTTGTCCCAAAAACCATCTCAAAATGTACTGCCGTAAGATGGGCGCCCACTCTAAAGATGAAAAGCTGTTGATACACTTCTTTCAGGATAGCTTGGCCGGAGCTGCGGTAGTGTGGTACACTAATTTGGAAGCTTCCCGTATCCGTACTTGGAAGGATCTGATTACCGCCTTCCTAAGGCAGTATCAGTACAATTCTGATATGGCTCCTGACCGTACTCAACTGCAGAATATGTTCAAGAAAGAGGGTGAAACCTTTAAAGAATATGCGCAGCGATGGAGGGATTTGGCGGCACAAGTAGCTCCTCCCATGGTTGAGAGAGAGATGATCACCATGATGGTAGACACTCTGCCAGTGTTCTACTATGAGAAGCTAGTAGGTTACATGCCGTCCAGCTTTGCGGATCTGGTGTTTGCCGGGGAAAGAATCGAGGTAGGATTGAAAAGAGGAAAGTTTGATTACGTTTCCTCCACAAACGTGAATGCCAAAAGAATCGGGGCAACAGGGGCAAAAAGGAAGGAGGGAGATGCCCATGCCGTCTCTTCAACACCCGCGTGGGTCAAAACCCAGCAAACACCTCATGGTACCCATCAGTACGCGCAACATCACCCAAGCTTCTCGGCTCATACTGGGAATGCCTCTAGTTCAACACCCGTGTAGCCTAAGGCACCCACCCAGAGGGAAGCTCCCCAAGTTCCAACTCCGAACACGACTCGACCGGCCGGTAATTCCAACACGACAAGGAACTTCCCTCCGAGGCCATTTCCGGAATTCACCCCACTCCCAATGACGTACGAAGATCTTCTGCCATCCCTCATCGCCAATCATTTGGCCGTGGTAACTCCCGGAAGGGTCCTCGAACCCCCTTTCCCGAAGTGGTATGACCCTAACGCAACTTGCAAGTACCATGGGGGTGTCCCGGGGCATTCCGTCGAAAAATTCTTGGCCCTTAAATACAAGGTCCAACATTTAATGGATGCTGGATGGCTGACTTTCCAAGAGGATCGGCCCAATGTGAGAACCAACCCGCTCGCCAATCATGGAGGGGGAGCAGTTAATGCAGTTGAATCCGATAGGCCGCACAGGTCTAAACCTTTAAGGGATGTGGCAACCCCTAGGAGGTTTATCTTTGAGGCCCTACAAAAAGGAGGTGTGATTCCCCGTAGTGGGTGTAAGGAAGATTCCTGTCTGCTACACTCCGGCGAGATGCATGACATGGAGACGTGTTTGGAAGTAGAGGAATTGTTACAGCGGATGATAGATCAAGGTCGACTGGAAGTCGGCATTGAAGGAAAAGAAGAGCAGCATATATGCATGCAATCTACGGAGGGGAGCGGTGTTGCGAAGCCCAAACCCTTGGTGATATACTTCACTAAAAGCGCAGCTTCGCAAAAGCCCGGACACCCCTTAATAGCCAAACCTGTTCCTTTCCCGTACCAAAATAGTCACGCGGTCCCGTGGAGATATACACCTCTGGGGATGAAGGAAGAAGAAGTCACTGACGTCAGCTCGCTGTCAGCTAAAGTAACAAATATCACGGGACTGAGTGGTGTGACCCGTAGTGGTCGTGTGTTCGCACCTCCGGACCTACCAGTCCAACTCGCCGACGTCAAGGGAAAAGGAAAAGTGGTGGAGGAACAAGATGGCGAAGCACCCCACGCTTCGAATAAAGATATTCCAGCAAAGGGGCCCCCGGAGAAAAAGGATGGTAGAAAGGAGGTGTCGCTAGAGGAAGCCAGCGAGTTCCTTCGGATAATTCAGCATAGCGAATTCAAGGTTATCGAACAGCTCAACAAAACCCCGGCTAGGGTCTCGCTGTTGGAGTTACTTATGAGCTCCGAGCCTCATCGGGCTCTGCTAGTAAAAGTGCTGAACGAGGCTCACGTGGCCCAAGATATCTCGGTAGAAGGTTTCGGAGGGCTGGTCAACAATATTACTGCCAACAACTATCTTGCCTTCGCCGAAGAAGAAATCCCCGCCGAGGGGAGAGGGCATAATAAGGCTTTACACGTATCAGTCAAGTGTATGGACCATATCGTAGCCAAGGTGCTCATCGATAATGGTTCCAGTTTAAACGTGATGCCTAAGAGCACTTTGGAGAAGTTACCATTCAATGCTTCCCACTTAAAACCAAGTTCAATGGTGGTTCGGGCCTTCGACGGCACTCGCCGAGAGGTTAGGGGAGAGATCGATCTCCCAGTACAAATAGGCCCTCACACCTGTCAAGTCACCTTCCAAATAATGGATATTAGCCCCCCCTACAGCTGCCTGTTGGGGCGCCCGTGGATCCACTCAGTGGGAGTTGTGCCTTCTACACTCCACCAAAAGCTGAAATTCGTAGTGGACGGGCACTTGGTCATCGTGTCAGGCGAGGAAGATATCTTGGTAAGCTGCCCATCCTCCATGCCTTATGTGGAAGCCGCAGAAGAATCGTTAGAAACTGCTTTCCAGTCTTTTGAGGTGGTCAGCATTTCCTCCGTGGACTCCCTCTTTGGGCAGCCTTGTCTGTCCGATGCAGCGGTAATGATGGCCCGAGTTATGTTGGGGAACGGTTATGAACCCGGGATGGGTTTAGGCAAAGACAACGGCGGCATAACTAGCCTGATAAATACCCAAGGAAATCGTGGGAAGTATGGTTTAGGCTATAAGCCCACTCAGGCGGACATGAAAAGAAGCATCGCGGGAAGGAAGAACAGTGGTCAAAGCTCGCGTTGGAGACAAGAAAGTGAAGGAAGCCCGCCCTGCCACATAAGTAGAAGTTTTATAAGCGCGGGTCTGGGAGACAAAGGTCAAGCGTTCGCGATATGTGAAGATGGTATTCCGAGTACTTTGGATTTGGTACGACCATGCCCTCCTGATTTCCAGCTGGGAAATTGGCGAGTGGAGGAACGCCCCGACATTTACGCAACGAGCATAATGTAAACCCTTACGGTTTTAAAAGCTCTATAGTTGGGCCTAGGCTTTAGAGTTTTTCCTTTTGTTAAGGCTTTGTGTCTTTTGTTTTTGAATTTATAATACAAGGATCTTTCTTCATCTGTTCCTGGTCTCTACCCATTCTCATTCATTTGCATGTTTACTTCTTTTTCTGAAATGGCAGATCCGATGACGAGTCCCCCGAAGGTACTAATACCTGGGACCTGCCTATCGACTTCGAGCAAGAAATGAATGAAACGGAAGATGAAGGAAATGAGGATGTGGGACTTCCCCCAGAACTAGAAAGAATGGTCACCCATGAGTTCCAAGAAACGGGGCCTCATCAAGAAGAAACAGAGCTAGTAGACTTAGGAATTGGCAGTGGAAAGAGGGAAGTAAAGATAGGTACAGGTATTACCGCACCTATCCGTGAAGAATTAATAATCCAGCTAAAAGACTACCAAGACATCTTTGCTTGGTCATACCAAGATATGCCCGGTTTGAGTTCTAACATTGTACAGCACCGATTACCTCTAAATCCCGAGTGTTCCCCGGTAAAACAGAAACTGAGGAGGATGAAGCCCGAAACATCCTTGAAGATAAAAGAAGAAGTGAAGAAGCAATTTGACGTTGGGTTTCTGGCCGTCGCTCGGTATCCAGAATGGGTTGCCAACATCGTACCAGTTCCTAAAAAAGATGGGAAAGTACGAATGTGTGTAGATTATCGGGACCTGAATCGGGCCAGTCCCAAGGACAATTTTCCTTTACCACACATCGATATCCTCGTAGATAACACGGCCAATTTCGCTTTATTTTCCTTCATGGACGGTTTGTCTGGTTACAATCAGATAAAGATGGCGCCCGAGGATATGGAAAAGACTACTTTCGTCACCCTGTGGGGAACGTTCTGTTACAAGGTGATGTCCTTTGGACTCAAGAATGCCGGGGCAACTTATCAACGGGCCATGGTAGCTTTGTTCCATGATATGATGCATCAAGAGATCGAGGTCTACGTGGACGACATAATTGCTAAATCTAAATCCGAGGAAGAACACCTTGTCAACCTGCGGAAATTGTTCGAAAGGCTTAAGAAATATCAATTAAGGTTGAACCCCGCTAAGTGTACCTTCGGGGTCAAATCAGGGAAATTGCTTGGTTTCATTGTAAGCCAGAAAGGGATAGAGGTAGACCCCGAAAAAGTGAAGGCTATCCTTGAGATGCCAGAACCCCGTACAGAGAGGCAAGTCCGAGGTTTCCTGGGGCGCTTGAATTATATTGCCAGATTCATATCGCAGCTCACTGCCATTTGTGAGCCGTTGTTTAAACTCTTGCGCAAAAACCAAACTGATCGATGGAATGAGGATTGCCAAGAGGCTTTTGGAAGGATCAAAAAGTGCCTAATGAATCCTCCCGTGCTTATGCCACCAGTACCTGGAAGGCCTCTCATTTTGTACATGACAATCTTGGACGAGTCAATGGGGTGTATGCTGGGGCAACATGACGAATCCGGGGAGAAAAAGCGCGTTGTTTACTACCTAAGTAAGAAGTTCACGACCTGTGAGATGAATTACTCCTTGCTCGAAAGAACGTGTTGTGCTTTAGTATGGGCATCCCATCGCCTAAGGCAGTACATGCTGAGCCATACTACCTGGTTGATATCCAAAATGGACCCGGTTAAGTACATCTTTGAAAAGCCAGCTCTCACAGGACGAATCGCCCGGTGGCAAGTCTTGCTATCTGAGTTTGATATAGTCTACGTCACCCAAAAGGCGATAAAAGGAAGCGCTTTGGCAGATTATTTGGCTCAACAGCCTCTTAACGACTACCAGCCCATGCATCCGGAATTCCCGGATGAGGACATCATGGCCTTGTTCAAGGAAAAGTTGGACGAAGATCGGGACAAATGGACTGTATGGTTTGACGGAGCGTCAAACATTCTAGGTCATGGCGTTGGGGCAGTGTTGGTCTCTCCGGACAATCAATGTGTACCTTTCACAGCCAGGCTAGGATTCGACTGCACCAACAACATGGCCGAATATGAAGCATGTGCCCTAGCCGTCCAGGCAGCAATTGACTCCAATGTCAAACTACTCAAGGTGTACGGCGACTCAGCGTTGGTAATCCATCAGCTGAGAGGGGAATGGGAAACTAGAGATCCCAAGCTGATACCCTACAAAGCCTATATCAAGGAATTGGCTAAGACCTTCGATGAGATCTCCTTCCATCATGTTCCCCGCGAGGAAAATCAAATGGCGGATGCACTTGCTATGTTGGCGTCTATGTTCCAGCTAACACCGCACGGGGATCTACCCTACATTGAATTTTGGTGTCGTGGCAAACCCGCACATTGTTGCCAGGAAGATCCTAAGAGCAGGTTATTACTGGCTTACCATGGAAAGTGATTGTTGTGTCCATGTGAGGAAATGCCACAAATGTCAAGCATTCTCAGATAATGTCAATGCCCCACCACACCCTCTGAATGTGATGTCCGCCCCTTGGCCTTTCTCCATGTGGGGAATAGATGTCATCGGGGCCATCGAGCCCAAGGCCTCGAATGGTCATCGCTTCATCCTCGTAGTGATAGATTATTTCACCAAGTGGGTCGAGGCGGCTTCATATACCAATGTCACGAGGAATGTGGTGGTCAGGTTCATTAAGAAAGAGATCATCTGTCGATATGGTTTGCCAAGGAAGATTATCACGGACAACGGCACCAACCGGAATAATAAGATGATGGCGGAAATGTGCGAGGAGTTTAAAACCCAGCATCACAATTCCACGCCCTACCGGCCAAAGATGAATGGAGCCGTGGAAGCGGCCAATAAGAATATAAAAAAGATTATCCAAAAGATGACCGTGTCATACAAGGATTGGCACGAGATGCTCCCCTTCGCGTTGCACGGTTACCGGACTTCAGTGCGAACGTCAACTGGGGCAACGCCGTTCTCATTGGTATATGGGATGGAGGCTGTGTTACCGTTTGAGGTAGAAGTCCCGTCATTAAGGATCTTGGCAGAATCCGGATTAAAGGAATCAGAGTGGGCTCAAACACGCTATGATCAGCTCAACCTCATTGAGGGTAAGCGCTTAACGGCCATGAGTCATGGGCGCTTATACCAGCAAAGAATGAAGAGTGCATTCGACAAGAAAGTACGCTTACGCAAGTTCCATGAGGGAGACCTTGTGCTAAAGAAAATGTCCCATGCTGTCAAGGACCATCGAGGGAAATGGGCCCCGAACTACGAAGGGCCTTTTGTTGTGAAGAGGGCTTTTTCCGGAGGAGCCCTGGTGCTTACCAACATGGATGGCGAAGAGCTACCTTCACCCGTGAACTCTGATGTCGTCAAACAATATTATGCTTAGAAGCTGGGGCAATTAAGGATGTCGCTGCATGTTCTTTATCTTTATGCGTTTTCTGGATTTCCCCCAGGGATTTCCTGTCTGTTGTATCTCTCGTTACAATCTTTCAAAGAAATGAACGTGGATTCGGGGCTTTTAGTCCTCACGTTAGTTTCACACCTTGCGTTAATCTGTGATCACCTGAGCCCTTCCGCTCAGTTCATGGGATCCCCCAAGCGCTTAATTAGAATTGAACCTGAACCAACTTTCCCTAAATTTGCTGCGTTTGAAAACATTCATGCATACGCATACGCATACGCATGTATATTGTTGTGGTAAAACAGGGGCAGGATCATCTTGGGCTACCTTCTGGGGTAGAGACAAAACATGAACGGCAGAAACCAATCAAGGTAAGGTAATGACGCGGTCAAGATTGGCCATACCTGGATGTTTATTACTTGCAGGTACTTAAGGACGGATGCAAGTGGGGATGGGGTCACGACCGACCGATCGTTGCCCCTTCTCTACGCGAAACAAGCAGAGAATGTCGCTGCAAGGCAGCCCCGTATCCTTTGTATTTTGCAGCTTTCTTTTACTATTTGTTTGTTTTAAAAAGTAAAAAAATAAGTAATCAACGCCTAATTCTAACCTAAGTAAGTTCAAGTTAGGCAAGATGCTAATCCATGAGAAGGGAGGGGACATGGTTAATGTTCCCCACAAAAAAAAAAAAAATGTGCAGGTTAGCTCGCCTGGGCGAGCCACCCCTGCACCAAATTATAAGAATGACGAAAGGGGGGGCGTTTTTGCATTCAAAAACTTCTTTTCCCCCCTTTCAAAAGCCATACCCACGGGATTGACGAGTTTGCAGCCCTAGGGTCATCCTTTTTTGCATTTTTTGATTCCGTTTTGCGCTTTTGTTCATCACCAACAAGTAAGTGTTCCATCCCTAAGCTTTCTAGCTTTTCATTGGTGTATTTTGATCTCCTTTTGGTGCTCTAAATTGTGGGAGTGTGCTCAAATATATGGGGCAATTTTGGTTTGTTTTCTTGCTTGATTAGGTTGAATTAGGGGTGTGTATGGGATGGCCCTAGGCCTATAATGCATTTTGGAACAATGGGACATGCCACATTGTCCCCGTTCTCTTGCTATTGACGCCTAAACGCGCGCCCACCAAGTGTTCGGTGAAATGCCTCAATGGCATTAGCGCGTGACTTTTGTAAGGAAACAACCCATGGGGCATTTTGGTTTGTACATATTTTCTATTTTTGGAATATGTATTCATTCCCGAAAAAGGCTAGAGTAATTGCCCCGCATATATCCTAGGCCTAGGAACTAAAATTTTATGCAAAAAGAACACAAGAGGAGGTGCATATTGGATAAAGTTACCCTTTTTGGCCAGCAATCAGCTATGGGCCACGCTACAATAATTTCCCTACGCCTAGATGTTTAGGAATTTTGCTCGTCATGAATGTGTTGGTTTAGAATAGGTAGCAAAATACCTTTGGCAATTTACACTTTGGGTATGATAGCAAAATACTTGGATGTATGTACATATAATTTTTGGTAGTCAAAATGTCTCACAAAAAAATATATATAAATATGTTGCATGATATGTAAAGAAAATACATTACAAAAAGAATATATACCTTTTAATACAATTTTAGTCAGCAAAGGAAAATATACTTGAATTTGCATGCGGCTTTAGGTAGCAAAAACTTGAAAAGAGCATGAAATGTAGCACTTTATTGTGTAGATAGTCAATATTCATCATGAAGTTTGTGTATGTATAGGTATTAGAAATACCAAGATGTGCACATGTGCAATTTTTGGTACCCCAAAATGCTTTGAGTATGCATGTATGTAAATTTAGCCAAGGAGATGTGTGTGATGTAAGTAACAAATACACCTTGGAAGTACATGTAAATAATCTAGGTAATGAAGCTGCCTTGATTGTATATGGGTGCATTTTTTCTTAGTTAAAAGAATGTCTTGTGCAAGCGAACATTCGTAAGGAAATATGCGCATAAGCTTGCTCTAAATTTACATTGATGTTTATGGGAGGAGGTTGTATGCCATTCTTGTTTTAAGAGTAGTGTCCCACTGGAAAAACTAACTTTCCAAATGTTTGCCTTCGCAGGAAATGGCCCCAAGGAAGATTGCCTCAAAGAGGTCCAGGAAGGACAAGGCAGCCGAAGGAACTAGTTCCGCTCCGGAGTATGACAGTCACCGCTTTAGGAGCGCTGTACACCAGCAGCGCTTCGAGGCCATCAAGGGATGGTCGTTTCTCCGGGAGCGACGCGTCCAGCTCAGGGACGACGAATATACTGATTTCCAGGAGGAAATAGGGCGCCGGCGGTGGGCATCACTGGTTACTCCCATGGCCAAGTTTGACCCAGAAATAGTCCTTGAGTTTTATGCCAATGCTTGGCCAACAGAGGAGGGCGTGCGTGACATGAGATCCTGGGTAAGGGGTTAGTGGATCCCATTTGATGCCGACGCTATCGGCCAACTCCTAGGATATCCGTTGGTGTTGGAAGAGGGCCAGGAATGTGAGTATGGCCAGAGGAGGAACTGGTCTGATGGGTTCGATGAGGAGGCCATCGCCCAGCTGCTATGTATACCGGGGCAGGATTTTGCCCAGACTGCTGCAGGGAGGCGAGTGCGAATCATGCGCACCAACATGACCACCCTGACCCAGATATGGATGACATTGCTCCTCAGCAACATCCTGCCCACCGATCATAATTCCGACCTTCCCATGCCGAAGTGTCAGCTGGTGTACGCCATCTTGACACGGATGAGCATCCATGTGGCTCAGTTGATCGCTGATGCCATCTATATTTTTGCAGGTATGGCGCCTACTAGGCACCCTTTGGACCCAGACAAGTCCAACAGGGCCCTGGGATTCCCCGCACTGATCACAGGACTCTGCCAGTCGTTCGGAGTCCCCGTTGCACCTACCAAGGTGATTCGGCCGCCCATCACCCGGGCTTTTATTGAGAAGTACTGTACCCAGAGACAGGCTCAGGGTGATGCTCCATAGGCCGCAGGCGCGCCACCACCACCTCATCAGGCTGGCCAGGCTGGGGCATTTGACATGGAGCAGTATTTACGGCATTTGGTTCGCCAGCAGGCGGCCAACCACTGAGCACATGTACGGACCTATGATTGTCTGTACCAGATGAGCCTTAGCATGCAGAGCCAGGGCTTCGCTTCTTTTTCATGCCCTACTCCAGACCAGTTCAGGGCAGAGGTTGCATGGCCCGGAGATTGGCCCGAGGCCCAAGCAGGAGAGGCACCCCCAGAAGCTCCCGGCGATGGAGAAGAGGCCCACGAGGATGAGGAGATGGCCGATTTGCTTGACTTCTTGGGAGGGAGTGGAGATACGTGACTGGGAGATCCCCAGATTCATGTTTTCTTTCATATTTCTTTTGTCATTTTTATTCTATGTTATTGTTTTGACTTGAGAGACTAATGTTTGTTTTTGTTGTTTCGATTGTCATTTGTACAGCGCATACATTTTTGTTTAGATTGTTGCGTTAGTGTTCATATATCATTACTATTGATGATGTTTGAAATTTTGGAACCGTGTAGAGTTCTTCGTTTAGGAACATCGTCCAAAAAATATATGTGTAAAATAAACAAAAAAAAAATCATGATAAAAATAAAAATAGAAAAGAAAAAATGAAATGAATGAAATGGAAAAGAGAACAAAAAGGAAAAGAAGAAAGCAAGTAAGGAAAAAGGTGGAAAAAGAGAAAATAAGTTGTCTAGCTAAAAACCGACATGCTTTTGAAAAGAGACGATTTCCAACTTTTCTTTGAAAAAAATTCATTCATTGATCATAACCGATTTTTGAAGAAAAAACGTGTCTACACCTGAAGGGTGAATGCTGTGAAAATTTCCCCGGACGCCCAAAATGACTTGGAGGAATGCACAAATTGATAAAAGAACATATTTTGGAAACATTGGGTTGACTAAAATAGAGGAAATGAATCCTGAGCCCTAGCATCACATGACCATAAAAATTTGACACTTGAGTGTCCGCATAGGTGCATGCATGACCAGTTTTGCATAAAATTTCCAAATCATCATTTTTGCATTTGTGTCATGGAAATAATGTGGGGCATCCCTTTTATCCTTGAACCAAACCAAGCCCTGACATGTATCATGTCTAGCCATTCTACGAGCTTTGAGCCAAAATCCCGACTCACCATAAACCTTGACCCAGGGTGAGAATGTCAATCCTTACCCTCGGAAGCAAAAAAGAATAGAAGGGAAATTTCCAATCAAAGAAAAAGAGAAGGAAAATTTCCAATGAAAGCAAAAAAAAGAAAGAAAAGAAGAAGAAGAAGAAGAAGAAGAAGAAGAGAAAAGAAGGAAAATTCCCCAATCAAAGAGTGGGAGAAAGCAAAAAGAAAAGAAAGGAAATTCCCAATCAAAGAATGGGAGAAAGTAAAAAAGGAAGAAGAAGAAGGAAAGAAAGCCCCTGATCGGGGATCGAAGGAAAAACAGAAGAAATGTGCAGAGAGGTCTTTGGACCGGACAATATCTGAACAATACAGAATTGTCACCAAATGAACAAAAAAAGAAGGAAAGGAAACCACGACCTAAAATGGTCTTCTCCCTTTGATTACCAACCAAAATCCCGTGTGCTAGCGACTTTTTTTTCGCCCCGCACTAAACAAAAAAAAAACAGAAAAAGAAAAAGCCAGAAAAATCAAAAGCCAAAAACACACAAAAGCTGAAAAAAAAACCACCAAAAGAACCCGTTCCCAAGGGAAGCCCTATTGATCCATGATCACGCATGTAATTTTTGATTTGATAGGAAATAATTTGCAAAGTCAAGTCATGACATATCTATGGTCCGGAATTAGGATGAAACACTTACCTGTGCGAGATTGATACACTTTGAGTGATTTTCTTCTATTTTTGTCGAACCCAATGTTTCCTCTAAATGGTCATTTAGAAACGAAATGCTAACATCCAAGATCTCATTTATGGTTATGGGGGATCCCATCAGCAGACTCTCCTTCCCTGGTAGGCGCATTGTTTGTCACTCAAAAAAAGCATATGCTGCTCTAAACAGTTGGAATATTTGTCTCTTTGCTAAAGCATGTTTGCATTTTTTTTTAGTGGAGAAAACACCGAGACTTTTTCAAGTCTCACAAGTTATCCAGAACTACGTAGGTCTGAGTTCCTCATTGGAGGATACGTAGGAGCAAAAGCCTCGCTTTTGTCGACCGCGCCGCTTTCTGTTACCATGACCCAAGAGCTGGTAGCCCGCGGAGACACCGCTTTTGTCGACCTCGCTTTTGTCGACCGCGCCGCTTTCTGTGATTGATGAGCAGAGGCCAATGTTGTCATCTGCGCCTTTTCCGGAGATGTCAGCATTTTCCGATGGAGACTTTTCAAGTCTCACAAGTTATCCAGAACTACGTAGGTCTGAGTTCCTCATTGGAGGATACGTAGGAGCAAGAGCCTTGCTTTTGTCGGCCGCCCCATAATCTTTGTCATACTGACCCTGAGGTCATGTGACGTGCACCCTTGTATCATCCGGAGGCGGCGGGCCCGATGATACGCGGAGATACCTTACGGTTATCCGCACCCTTTTGTCATCCAGAGGCGGCGGGCCCGATGACAAGCAGAGACCAAGTTTGGTCATTCTGCACCCTTGTATCATCCAGAGGCGGCGGGCCCGATGATACGCGGAGATACCTTACGGTTATCCGCACCCTTTTGTCATCCAGAGGCGGCGGGCCTGATGATAAGCAGAGACCAAATTTGGTCATTCTGCACCCTTGTATCATCCAGAGGCGGCAGGCCCGATGATACGCGGAGATACCTTACGGTTTTCCGCACCCTTTTGTCATCCAGAGGCGGCGGGCCCGATGACAAGCAGAGACCAAGTTTGGTCATTCTGCACCCTTGTATCATCCAGAGGCAGCGGGCCCGATGATACGCGGAGATACCTTACGGTTATCCGCACCCTTTTGTCATCCAGAGGCGGCGGGCCCGATGACAAGCAGAGACCAAATTAGGTCATTCTGCACCCTTGTATCATCCAGAGGCGGCGGGCCCGATGATACGCGGAGATACCTTACGGTTATCCGCACCCTTTTGTCATCTAGAGGCGGCGGGCCCGATGACAAGCAGAGACCAAATTTGGTCATTCTGCACCCTTGTATCATCCAGAGGCGGCGGACCCGATGATACATGGAGATACCTTACGGTTATCCGCACCCTTTTGTCATCCAGAGGCGGCGGGCCCGATGATACGCGGAGATACCTTACGGTTATCTGCACCCTTGTGTCATCCAGAGGCGGCGGGCCCGATGATACGCGGAAATACCTGAGTGGTTATCCGTATAAACATTCTTTTGCTATCTGTAAGACAGAACGCTTGATAGCATGCAGAGGCTGACATAGTCTTCTGCACCTTTTGTTCCTCCGGGAACAAAAAGTCATTTACATGCGGAAATTTCATGGTCACCCGCGACTCTCGTCAACCGAGAGGAGCGAAATTAGTGTCATACCCTAATTTTCGTCCGGGGACCTTTGCTTGATGACATGCGACCTTTCTTTGGTCCTTGTGAGGTGCTTGGCACCCATCATTGGGCAATTTGTGAAATTCTAGGAACGACAAGTCATGGTCACCCGCGACTCTCGTCAACCGAGAGGAGCGAAATTAGTGTCATACCCTAATTTTCGTCCGGGGACCTTTGCTTGATGACATGCGACCTTTCTTTGGTCCTTGTGAGGTGCTTGGCACCCATCATTAGGCAATTTGTGAAATTCTAGGAACGACAAGTCATGATCACCCGCGACTCTCGTCAACCGAGAGGAGCGAAATTAATGTCATACCCTAATTTTCGTCCGGGGACCTTTGCTTGATGACATGCGACCTTTCTTTTGTCCTTGTGAGGTGCTTGGCACCCATCATTAGGCAATTTGTGAAATTCTGGGAACAACAAGTCATTTGCATGTGGAGATTTTATGGTCACCCGCGACTCTCGTGAAATCGAGAGGAACGAAATTAGTGTCTTATCTTTACTTTCCTTTTATCTCCAATAAAAGACAAGTAAAGAGGGGCAACTGTCATACCCTAATTTCGTCCGGGGACCTTTGCCTAATGACATGCGACCTTTCTTTGGTCCTTGTGAGGTGCTTGGCATCCATCATTAGGCAATTTGTGAAATTCCAGGACATGCCGAAAAACCAAAAAAATATATGATGCACAATCCGTAAGTTTCCGTGACACACCGGAAATCAAATGGAAGCATCATTGCATAATTAAGTGAGGTTCCGTAACATTTCGTAAGTCAAAAGGGGGATGATTATGTAATCCGCAAGGTTCCGTAACCTTACGGAAAGAAAACAAGTATCGTTACGAAATTCGTAAGTTTCCGTAACTTTACGAAAAAAGAATCACCAAAAAAAGCAGAGGGGGGTGTACTTAGTAAAAATGGGGGTGCAAATAGCACCCAGGCCCAGTTGGGCCCTCCAGAATATTCCTCCAGAAGGCTGTTGCTTCTGGAGGAAGCAACCTGGCTCGCCTGGGCGAGCTGGGCGGCAACCACCTCCCCTATTTTGCTATAAATAGGGGAGGAAGTGAAGAAGAAAAGGGTTCAGCCCCTTTGGCACTTCTCTCTCTTTCGAATTTGCTTGGAAAAATTGTTTCCGTGAAGAAAATCTAAGCCGAGGCGCTTCCGAAACGTTTCCGTAACGTTTTCCGTGAGGAATTTCGCAAAGGTTTCAACCGTTCTTCGACGTTCTTCATTCGTTCTTCATCGTTCTTCGATCTTCAACGAGTAAGTACCTCGAACCAAGCTTTTCGATTCATTCTATGTACCCGTAGTGGTCCACATTGTGTTTTGTGTATTTCTATTCTTGTTTCATTTACTTTTTTATACCCCCTGTTGACGTGCTTAAGCCATTTTACTTAAGTCATTTCTCGCTTAACTTAAAAATAAAATCAATTTCCACCGAACGTTTGAATTGTATTATCCGTTAACTTCGGTTAAAATGAATTCTGACCGTTCGGTCGTGCCGTAACCACGTTGGAAATCAAAAAAGAGGTAAAAAATAATATAATAATAAAAAAAACATCTTTTAGTAAAATAAAGCGGAAAATCAATCAGACGTTTTCTCTTTGGGATTTCTCATTCTTAATCGAATTGATTAATAACTAAAGTGAAACTAAGGCTAAAATCAACTCGCCTAGTCAAGCTCGTCCACAAAAATAGGCTTTTGAAGTTTGTCATTTCAATTTCTCACTAAGTAAAATGGATCATTTTTAAGGTCCAACGCCTTAAAATGATCACCACTTAAGTAAAAAAGGATCACTTGATAAGAAAGAACTACGTAGGTCTGATTTTCTCATCCCAAATTGAGGAATACGTAGGAGCAAAGGGAAACACCCTTGTCGACCACAAAAAAGAAAAAAAATATAAAAAGGATATAAGGACATAAAAGGGAACGTAAAAATCAAAGTCACGTTTGCACATTCGATTAAAGGCTGCCGTCCCTTGGGACGGACGTGTGGGGTGCTAATACCTTCCCCGTGCGTAAATACAACTCCCGAACCTTTCAACTTAAAAGTTCGTAGATCGCGTCTTTTCCGGTTTTTCCGACGTTTTCCTCAAATAAATGTTGGTGGCGACTCCGCGCGTATTCCTTTCGTGGAACACGCATCCCGCGAGTCACGCGTCGCCCTCCCGCCGAAGGGTAGGTTGCGACACATGGACTATCACCTCTTTCAAAAGGACAGTCAATTTGTGTTTTGCAAAAAAAAAAAATCAAATCAAAATCAAAATCACAAAATAGGGAAAGAATGTCATGAACATTGTACAATTTTCCATAACATTGCATTATTGCATACAAAGCCTGCATTTACTGCATTTCAAGATGAAGGTTGCATACATTTGCATCCCCAAAAAATCATCATGTTCATATTAGGTAATAAGTGAATAGATGAGAGGCCCTCTCAAAGAGTCAACCTCTTGCTTTCTTGTAAGGTTAAAATCCTTTGGTACTTGTACCTATTGGCTCGCCTTCAGAGGACTGCATGTCCTCACCTTCAGAGGGCTACACGCCCTCGCCATCAGAGGACTGCATGTCCTCACCTTTAGAGGATCACACGTCCTTACCTTCAGAGGGCTACACGCCCTCGCCATCAGAGGACTGCATGTCCTCACCTTCAGAGGGCTACATGCCCTCACCATCAGAGGACTGCATGTCCTCACCTTCAGAGGGCTACACGCCCTCGCCATCAGAGGACTGCATGTCCTCACCTTCGTAGGGCTACACGCCCTCACCTTTAGAGGATCACACGTCCTCACCTTCAGAGGGCTACACGCCCTCGCCATCAGAGGACTGCATGTCCTCACCTTCAGAGGGCTACACGCCCTCGCCATCAGAGGACTGCATGTCCTCACCTTCAGAGGGCTACACGCCCTCACCATCAGAGGACTGCATGTCCTCACCTTCAGAGGGCTACACGCCCTCACCTTCAGAGGACTACATGTCCTCACCTTCAGAGGGCTACGCGCCCTCACCTTCAGAGGGCTACGCGCCCTCGCCTTCGTAGGACTACACGTCCTCACCTTCAGAGGGCTACACGCCCTCGCCATCAGAGGACTGCATGTCCTCACCTTCGTAGGGCTACACGCCCTCACCTTGGGTACTAGTTACCCTCACCGTCAGAGGACTACACGTCCTCGCCTTTAGAGGACTACACGTCCTCGCCAACGGAGGGCTGCACGCCCTCACCTTGAAAGGACTACACGTCCTCGCCAACAGAGGGCTGCACGCCCTCACCTTTAGAGGACTACACGTCCTCGCCATCAGAGGGCTGCACGCCCTCACCTACAGAGGACTACACATCCTCGCCTTGAGAGGGCTGCACGCCCTCACTTTTAGAGGGCTACGTGTCCTCATTTTCAGTGTGCTCCACATGCACACCTTAAGAGAATTTAAGGTCCCCTGCCCTTATATGCTTAACCGAGACTTGCACTCTCGGTTAAGGGGCCAGTAGTTTCCTTTTAACGGTTCCTGGGCCACCCCCTGATATTGGAGGAGGGCCAACTATGCGAGCACAACCAGAGAGGGAGGCTATCACACAGCTACTATGCATACCGGGGCAAGATTTCACCCGTGCCGCTGCAAAGAGACGAGTGCGGATCATGCGCACCAACATGACCACTCTTACACAGATATAGATGACATTGCTACTTAGCAACATTTTGCCCGGCGACCGCAATGCCAATCTCCCCCTGCAAAAGTATCAGTTGGTCTGTGTCGTCCCGACATAGGTAAGTATGCATATGGTTCAATTGATTTCTGATGCCATCTATTATTTGCAGGGATCGCACCCACAAAGACACCCAGTGGACCTGAAGAAGTCCAACAGGGCCCTGGGGTTTCCAGCTCTGGTTACGGGCCTCTGTTGGCCCTTACAGGGCGCCCATTCCCCCCAGCAAGTTCATGTCGTCGTGGCATAGGTAAGTATGCACTTCCCCCAATTGATTTCTGATGTCATCTATTGTTCGCAGGGATTGTGCCCGCAAGACACCTAGTGGACTCGAAGAAGGCCAACAGGGTCTTGGAGTTGCCAGCTCTAAATACGGGCCTCTGTCGATTCTACGGAGTGCCCGTCGCCCCAACAAGGTCATTAGGCCCCACATTAATCGGGCTTTCATCAAGAAGTACTGCGCCCCCAGACGGGCGCAGGGCGAGACACCACAGTAGCATTGGGATGGCCGGTAGCGGGCAATAGACGCACCGCCACCACCTTTAGAGTTCACCTCTGCTCATCCACAAAAAGGTTTGAGTATTGCCTACACCACATGGCCGACCAATAGGCGACCAAGTCCAAAGCCAAAGGTAAGCAAAGTGCTAGGTCCATGACCGACAAATCGTTAGGCGTCCAGCTCAAGACGTTAAAGAAGCGCTACTAGGAGCCAACCTAGTAACTTTTAAATTTCTGCTTGCTATTTGATCACCTTTTGTTTCTCAAGTCTTATTGGGACACACCTAGTTGCTCATGATCCTAAGAATTTAAATAAAACGAGCACAAGCTCGAAAGGTAGTCATACCTCACAAAATATATGTATGCATGTTTAAGTAGTGAAAAATACCTTAGATATGCATGTATGTAATTTAGGTAGCAAACAACTACCTCACAAAATATATATGTATGTTTAGGTAGCAAGATACCTTAGATATGCATGTATGTAGCAAAAAGATACCTCACAAAATATATATGTGTATGTTTAGGTAGCAAGATACCTTGGATATGCATGTATATAGCAAAAATACCTCACAAAAATATACACATGTTTAGGTAGCAAAATACCTCATGAAAAAAAAAACAAAAAAAAAACAAAAAAAAAAACAAACAAGAAAAAGAAATAAACAAATGATAATGATAAAAAAAAGGAAAAGAAAAATAAGTTGTTTAGCTGAAAAACCGACATGCTTTTGAAAAGAGATGACTTCCAACTTTTCTTTGAAAAAAATCACTGATCATAACTAGTTTTTGGAAAAATGTGTACACCTGAAGGGTAAACGCTGTGAAATTTCCCCGGACGCCCGAAATGGACTCGGATGAATTCACAAATGGATAAAAGAACATATTTTGGAAACATTGGGTTGTTTAAACTAGAGGAAATGAATCCTGAGCCCTAGCATCACATGACCATAAAAATTTGACACTTGAGTGTCCGCATAGGTGCATGCATGACCAGTTTTGCATAAAATTTCCAAATCATCATTTTTGCATTTATGTCATGGAAATAATGTGGGGCATCCCTTTTTATCCTTGAACCAAACCAAACCCTAACATGTATCATGCCTAGCCATTCTACAAGTCTTGAGCCAAAATCCTGACTCACCATAAACCTTGACCCAGGGTGAGAATGTCAATCCTTACCCTCGGAAGCAAAAAAGAAGAGAAGGAAAATTTCCAATCAAAGAAAAAGAGAAGGAAAATTTCCAATCAAAGGAAAAAAGGAAGCAAGGAAATTCCCAATCAAAGAGTGGGAGAAAGAAAAAAATAAAAGAAAGAAAATTCCCAACCAAAGAATGGGAGAAAGTAAAAAAGAAGAAAGCTCCTGGTCAAAGAAACCAGAAGAAATGTGCAGAGAGGTCTTTGGACTGGACAATATCTGAACAATACAGAATTGTCACCAAATGAACAAAAAGAAGGAAAGGAAACCACGACCTAAAATGGTCTTCTCCCTTTAATTGCCAACCAAAATCTTGTGCGCTAGCGACTTTTTCGCCCCGCACTAAACAAAAACAGAAAAGGAAAAAAGCCAAAAAAGGGCCAAAAAAAGAAGAGGTCAAAAGCCGAAAAACCCACCAAAAGAACCCGTTTCCAAGGGAAGTCCTATTGATCCATGACCACGCATGTAATTTTTGATTTGATAGGAAATAATTTGCAAAGTCAAGTCATGACATATCTATGGTTCGGAATTAGGATAAAACACTTACCTGTGCGAGATTGATACACTTTGAGTGGATTTCTTCTATTTTTGTCGAACCCAGTGTTTCCTCTAAATGGTCATTTAGAAACGAAATGCTAACATCCAAAATCTCATTTATGGTTATGGGGGATTTCATCAGCAGACTCTCCTTCTCAGGTAGACGCATTGTTCATTTCACTCAAAAAAAAGCATATGCTGCTCTAATCAGTTAGAATATTTGTCTCTTTACTAAAGCATGTTTGCATTTTTAGTGAAGAAAACACCAAGACTTTTTTAAGTCTCATAAGTTATCCAGAACTACGTAGGTCTGAGTTCCTCATTGGAGGATACGTAGGAGCAAGAGCCTCGCTTTTGTCGACCGCACCACTTTTTGTTACCATGACTCAAGAGCTGGTAACCCGCGGAGACACCTTACGTTTATCCGCACCCTTTGTCATCCAGAGGCGGCGGGCCCGATGACACGCGGAGACAAAATTTGGTCATTCCGCACCCCTTTGCCATTCAGACACAGTCGTGTCCGATGGCGCGCAGAGACAAAAATTGGTCATTCTGCACCCTTGTGTCATCCAGAGGCGGCGGGCCCGATGACACGCGGAGATACCTTACGGTTATCCGCACCCTTTTGTCATCCAGAGGCGGCGGGCCCGATGACACGCGGAGACACCTTACGGTTATCCGCACCCTTGTGTCATCCAGAGGCGGCGGGCCCGATGACACGCGGAGATACCTTACGGTTATCCGCACCCTTTTGTCATCTAGAGGCGGCGGGCCCGATGACACGCAGAGACAAAATTTGGTCATTCTGCACCCTTGTGTCATCCAGAGGCGGCGGGCCCGATGACATGCGGAGATACCTTACGGTTATCCGCACCCTTTTGTCATCCAGAGGCGGCGGGCCCGATGACAAGCAGCGGCCAATGTGGTCATTCTGCACCCTTGTTTCATCCAGAGGCGGCGAGCCCGATGACAAGCAGCGCCCAATGTGGTCATCTACACCCATGTGTCATCCAGAGGCGGCGGGCCCGATGACACGCAGAGACAAAATTTGGTCATTCTGCACCCTTGTGTCATCCAGAGGTGGCGGGCCCGATGACACGCGGAGATACCTTACGATTATCCGCACCCTTTTGTCATCCAGAGGCGGCGGGCCCGATGACAAGCAGGGGCCGATGTGGTCATTCTGCACCCTTCGTCAATCGCGGCCGACAAGCCCGTTGACATGCGGAGATTTACATCATCTTCCGCACTTGCAAGATCTGTCACACTGACTTTTGAGTCATGCTGACGGGCGGAAATACCCGAGTGGTTATCCGTATAAACATTCTTTTGCTATCTGTAAAACAGAACGCTTGATAGCATGCAGAGACTGACATAGTCTTCTGCACCTTTTGTTCCTCCGGGAACAACAAGTCATTTACATGCGGAAATTTTATGGTCACCCGCGACTCTCATCAACCGAGAGGAACGAAATTAGTGTCATACCCTAATTTCGTCCGGGGACCTTTGCTTGATGACATGCGACCTTTCTTTGGTCCTTGTGAGGTGCTTGGCACCCATCATTAGGCAATTTGTGAAATTCCGGGAACAACAAGTCATTTGCATGTGGAGATTTTATGGTTACCCGCGACTCTCGTCAAATCGAGAGGAACGAAATTAGTGTCTTATCTTTACTTTCCTTTTATCTCCAATAAAAGAAAGGTAAAGAGGGGCAACTGTCATACCCTAATTTCGTCCGGGAACCTTTGCTTGATGACATGCGACCTTTCTTTGGTCCTTGTGAGGTGCTTGGCACCCATCATTAGGCAATTTGTGAAATTCCAGGACATGCCGGAAAACCAAAAAATATTGATGCACAATCCGTAAGTTTCCGTGACACACCGGAAATCAAATGGAAGCATCGTTGCATAATTAAGTGAGGTTCCGTAACATTCCGTAAGTCAAAAAGGCGATGATTATGTAATCCGCAAGGTTCCGTAACATTACGGAAAGAAAACAAGTATCGTTACAAAATTCGTAAGTTTCCGTAACTTTACGAAAAAAAATCACCAAAAAAAAGTAGAGGGGGTGTACTTTGTAAAAAAGGGGGTGCAAATAGCACCCAGGCCCACTTGGGCCCTCCAGAATATTCCTCCAGAAGGCTGTTGCTTCTGGAGGAAGCAACCTGGCTCGCCTGGGCGAGCTGGGCGGCAAGCACCTCCCCTATTTTGCTATAAATAGGGGAGGAAGTGAAGAAGAAAAGGGTTCAGCCCCTTAGGCACTTCTCTCTCTTTCGAATTTGCTTGGAAAAATTGTTTCCGTGAAGACAATCTAAGCTGAGGCGCTTCCGAAACGTTTCCGTAACGTTTTCCGTGAAGAATTTCGCAAAGGTTTCAACCGTTCTTCGACGTTCTTCATTCGTTCTTCATCGTTCTTCGATCTTCAACGGGTAAGTACCTCGAACCAAGCTTTTCGATTCATTCTATGTACCCGTAGTGGTCCAGATTGTGTTTCGTGCATTTTTATTCTCGTTTTGTTTACTTTTTATACCCCTTCTTGACGTGCTTAAGCCATTTTACTTAAGTCATTTCTCGCTTAACTTAAAAATAAAATAAATTTCCACCGAAGGTTTGAATTGTATTATCCGTTAACTTCGGTTAAAATAAATTCCGACCGTTCGGTCGTGCCGTAACCACGTTGGAAATCAAAAAAGGAGGTAAGAAATAATATAATAATAATAAAAAAAATCTTTTAGCAAAATAAAGTGGAAATCAATCGGACGTTTTCTCTTTGGGATTTCTCATTCTTAATCGAATTGATTAATAACTAAAGTGAAACTAAGGCTAAAATCAACTCGCCTAGTCAAGCTCGTCCATAAAAATAGGCTTTTGAAGTTTGTCATTTCAATTTCTCACTAAGTAAAATGGATCATTTTTAAGGTCCAACGCCTTAAAATGATCACCACTTAAGTAAAAAAGAATCACTTGATAAGAAAGAACTACGTAGGTCTGATTTTCTCATCCCAAATTGAGGAATACGTAGGAGCAAAGGGAAACACCCTTGTCGACCACAAAAAAGAAAAAAATATAAAAAGGGTATAAAGGATATAAGGACATAAAAGGGAACGTAAAAATCAAAGTCATGTTTGCACATTCGATTAAAGGCTGTCGTCCCTTGGGACGGACGTGTGGGGTGCTAATACCTTCCCCGTGCGTAAATACAACTCCCGAACCTTTCACTTAAAAGTTCGTAGATCGCGTCTTTTCCGGTTTTCCGACGTTTTCCTCAAATAAACGTTGATGGCGACTCCGCGCGTATTCCTTTCGTGGAACTTGCATCCCGCGAGTCACGCGTCGCCCTCCCGCCGAAGGGTAGGTTGCGACACCATCTCTTCAACACCCGCGTGGGTCAAACCCCAGCAAACACCTCATGGTACCCATCAGTACGCGCAACATCACCCGAGCTTCTCGGCTCATACCGGAAACGCCTTTAGTTCAGCACCCGTGCAGCCTAAGGCACCCACCCAGAGGGAAGCTCCCCAAGTTCCAACTCCGAACACGACTCGCCCGGCCGGTAATTCCAACACGACAAGGAACTTCCCTCCGAGGCCATTTCAAGAATTCACCCCACTCCCAATGACGTACGAAGACCTCTTGCCATCCCTCATCGCCAATCATTTGGCCGTAGTAACTCCCGGAAGGGTCCTCCAACCCCCTTTCCCGAAGTGGTATGACCCTAATGCAACTTTCAAATACCATGGGGGTGTCCCGGGGCATTCCGTTGAAAAATGCTTGGCCCTTAAGTACAAGGTCCAACATTTGATGGATGCTGGGTGGATGACCTTCCAAGAGGATCGGCCCAATGTAAGAACCAACCCGCTCGCCAATCATGGAGGGGGACCGGTTAACGCCGTTGAGTCCGATAGGCCGCGCAAGTCTAAACCTTTAAGGGATGTGGCAACCCCTAGGAGGTTTATCTTTGAGGCCCTACAAAAGGGAGGTGTGATTCCCCATAGTGGGTGTAAGGAGGATTCCTGTTTGCTACATTCTGGCGAGCTGCATGACATGGAGACGTGTTTGGGAGTAGAGGAATTTTTATAGCGGATGATAGATCAAGGTCGACTGGAAGTCGGCAGTGAAGGAAAAGAAGAGCAGCATATATGCATGCAGTCCACGAATGGGAGCAGTGTTGCGAAGCCCAAACCCTTGGTGATATACTTCACTAAAAGTGCAGCTTCGTAAAAGCCCGGACACCCCTTAGTAGCCAAACCGGTTCCTTTCCCGTACCAAAATAGCCACGCGGTCCCATGGAGATATACGCCTCCGAGGGGAGAGGAAGAAGAAGCCACCGACATCAGCTCGTTGTCGGCTAAGGTGACAAATATCACGGGGCTGAGTGGTGTGACCCGTAGCGGTTGTGTGTTCGCACCTCCGGACCTACCAGTCCAACCCGCGAACGTCAAGGGAAAAGGAAAAGTGGTGGAGGAACAAGATGGCGAAGCACCCCCCGCTTCGAATAAAGATATTCCGGCAAAAGGCCTCCCGGAGAAAAAGGATGGTAAAAAGGAGGTGTCGCTAGAGGAAGCCAGCGAGTTCCTCCGTATAATTCAGCAGAGCGAATTCAAGGTTATCGAACAGCTCAACAAAACCCCGGCCAGGGTCTCGCTGTTGGAGTTACTTATGAGCTCCGAGCCTCATCGGGCTCTGCTAGTAAAAGTTCTGAACGAGGCCCATGTGGCCCAAGATATCTCGGTAGAAGGTTTCGGAGGGCTGGTCAACAATATCACTGCCAACAACTATCTTGCCTTTGCCGAAGAAGAAATCCCCGCCGAGGGGAGAGGGCATAATAAGGCTTTGCACGTATCAGTCAAGTGTATGGACCATGTCGTAGCCAAAGTGCTCATCGATAATGGTTCCAGTTTAAACGTGATGCCTAAGAGCACTTTGGAGAAATTACCATTCAATGCTTCCCACTTAAAGCTGAGTTCAATGGTGGTTCGTGCCTTCGACGGCACTCGCCGAGAGGTTAGGGGAGAGATCGATCTCCCAGTACAAATAGGCCCTCACACCTGTCAAGTCACCTTCCAAATAATGGATATTAACCCCCCCTACAGCTGTCTGTTGGGGCGCCCGTGGATCCACTCAGTGGGAGTTGTTCCCTCTACACTCCACCAAAAGTTGAAATTCGTAGTGGAAGGGCATCTGGTCATCGTATCAGGCGAAGAAGACATCTTGGTGAGCTACCCATCCTCTATGCCTTATGTGGAGGCCGTAGAGGAGTCATTAGAAACCGCTTTCCAGTCTTTTGAGGTGGTAAGCATTTCCTCCGTAGACTCCTTCTCTGGGCAAGCTTGCCTGTCCGATGCAGCAGTAATGATGGCCCGAGTTATGTTGGGGAACGGTTACGAACCCGGAATGGGTTTAGGCAAAGACAACGGCGGCATAACTAGCTTGATAAATGCCAAAGGAAATCGTGGGAAGTATGGTTTAGGCTATAAACCCACTCAGGCGGATATAAAGAGAAGCATCTCGGAAAGAAAGAGTGGTGGTCAAAGCTCGCGGTTGAGGCAAGAAAGTGAAGGAAGCCCGCCCTGCCACATAAGTAGAAGCTTTATAAGCGCGGGTCTGGGAGACGAAGGTCAAGTGGTCACGATATGCGAAGATGATGTTCCGAGTACATTGGATTTGGTACGACCATGCCCTCCTGATTTCCAGCTGGGAAATTGGCGAGTGGAGGAACGCCCCGGCATTTACGCAACGAGCATAATGTAAACCTTTACGGTTTTAAAAGCTCTATAGTTGGGCCTAGGCTTTAGAGTTTTTCCTTTTGTTAAGGCTTTGTGTCTTTTGTTTTTTAATTTATAATACAAGGATCTTTCTTCATCTGTTCCTATGTCTCTACCCATTCTCATTCATTTGCATGTTTACTTCTTTATTTCTGAAACAGCAGATCTGATGACGAGTCCCCCGAAGGTACTAATACCTGGGACCCGCTTATCAACTTCGAGCAAGAAACGAGTCAAACGGGAGATGAAGGGAACGAGGATGTGGGACTTCCCCCAGAATTAGAAAGAATGGTCGCCCATGAGGACCAAGAAATGGGGCCTCATCAAGAAGAAACAGAGCTGGTAGACTTAGGAATTGGCAGTGGAAAAAGGGAAGTAAAGATAGGCACAGGTATTACTGCACCTATCCGTAAAGAATTAATAATCCTGCTAACAGACTACCAAGACATCTTTGCTTGGTCATACCAAGATATGCCCGGTTTGAGTTCTGACATTGTACAACACCGATTACCTCTAAATCCCGAGTGTTCCCCGGTAAAGCAGAAACTGAGAAGGATGAAGCCCGAAACATCCTTAAAGATAAAAGAAGAAGTGAAGAAGCAATTTGACGCTGGTTTTCTGGCCGTCGCTCGGTATCCAGAATGGGTTGCCAACATTGTACCAGTCCCTAAGAAAGATGGGAAAGTACGAATGTGTGTGGATTATCGGGACCTGAATCGGGCCAGTCCCAAGGACAATTTTCCTTTGCCACACATCGATATCCTCGTGGATAACACAGCCAATTTCGCTTTATTTTCCTTCATGGACGGTTTCTCCGGTTACAATCACATAAAGATGGCGCCCGAGGATATGGAAAAGACTACTTTCATCACCCTGTGGGGGACGTTCTGTTACAAAATGATGTCTTTTGGACTCAAGAATGCCAGGGCAACTTATCAACGGGCCATGGTAGCTTTGTTCCATGATATGATGCATCAAGAGATCGAGGTCTACGTGGACGACATAATTGCTAAATCTAAATCCGAGGAAGAACACCTTGCCAACCTGCGGAAGTTGTTCGAAAGGCTTAAGAAATATCAATTAAGGTTGAACCCCGCTAAGTGTACCTTTGGGGTCAAATCAGGGAAATTACTTGGTTTCATTGTAAGCCAGAAAGGGATAGAGGTAGACCCCGAAAAGGTGAAGGCTATCCTTGAGATGCCAGAACCCCATACAGAGAGGAAAGTCCGAGGTTTCCTGGGACGCTTGAATTATATTGCCAGATTCATATCGCAGCTCACTGCCATTTGTGAGCCGTTGTTCAAGCTCTTACGCAAAAACCAAACTGATCGTTGGAATGAGGATTGCCAAGAGGCTTTTGGAAGGATCAAGAAGTGCCTAATGAATCCTCCCGTGCTTATGCCACCAGTACCTGGAAGGCCTCTCATTTTGTACATGACAATCTTGGACGAGTCAATGGGGTGTATGCTGGGTCAACACGACGAATCCGGAAAGAAAGAGCGCGCTGTTTACTACCTAAGTAAGAAGTTCATGACCTGTGAAATGAATTACTCCTTGCTCGAAAGAACGTGTTGTGCTTTAGTATGGGCATCCCATCGCCTAAGGCAGTACATGCTGAGCCATACTACCTGGTTGATATCCAAGATGGACCCGGTTAAGTGCATCTTTGAAAAGCCAGCTCTCACGGGACGAATCGCCCGGTGGCAAGTCCTGCTATCCGAGTTTGATATAGTCTACGTCACCCAAAAGGCGATAAAAGGAAGCGCCTTAGCAGATTATTTGGCTCAACAGTCTCTTAACGACTATCAGCCCATGCATCCTGAATTCCCGGATGAGGACATCATGGCCTTGTTTGAGGAAAAATTGGACGAAGATCGGGACAAATGGACCGTATGGTTTGACGTAGCGTCAAACATTCTAGGCCATGGCGTTGGGGCAGTATTGGTCTCTCCAGACAATCAATGTGTACCCTTCACAGCCAGGCTAGGATTCGACTGCACCAACAACATGGCCGAATATGAAGCATGTGCCCTAGCCGTCCAGGCAGCGATTGACTCCAATGTCAAACTACTCAAGGTGTACGGCGACTCGGCATTGGTAATCCATCAGCTGAGAGGGGAATGGGAAACTAGAGATCCCAAGCTGATACCCTACAAAGCCTATATCAAGGAATTGGCTAAGACCTTCGATGAGATCTCCTTCCATCATGTTCCCCGCGAGGAAAATCAAATGGCGGATGCACTTGCTACTTTGGCGTCTATGTTCCAGCTAACGCCGCACGGGGATCTACCCGACATTGAGTTTTGGTGTCGTGGCAAACCCGCGCATTGTTGCCAAGTAGAAGAGGAACGGGACGGAAAGCCTTGGTATTTCGACATCAAGCGATATGTCGTAAGCAAAGAATACCCGCCAGAGATTGCCGACAATGATAAGAGGACATTGAGAAGGTTGGCAGCCGATTTCTTCATGAGCGGAAGCATACTGTATAAGAGAAATCACGACCTGACACTCCTGCGGTGTGTGGACGCCAGGGAGGCAAATTACATGATCGAGGAAGTCCATGAGGGCTCGTTTGGAACACACGCCAACAGGCATGCTATGGCCAGGAAGATCCTAAGAGCAGGTTATTACTGGCTTACCATGGAAAGCGATTGTTGTGTCCATGTGAGGAAATGCCACAAATGTCAAGCATTCGCAGATAATGTCAATGCCCCACCACATCCTCTGAATGTCATGTCCGCCCCTTGGCCTTTCTCCATGTGGGGAATAGATGTCATCGGGGCCATTGAGCCCAAGGCCTCGAATGGTCATCGCTTCATCCTTGTGGCGATAGATTATTTCACCAAGTGGGTCGAGGCAGCTTCCTATACCAACGTCACGAGGGGTGTGGTGGTCAGGTTCATTAAGAAAGAGATCATCTGCCGATATGGTTTGCCAAGGAAGATTATCACAGACAACAGCACCAACCTGAATAACAAGATGATGGGGGAAATGTGCGAGGAGTTTAAAATCCAGCATCACAATTCCACACCCTACCGGCCAAAGATGAATGGAGCCGTGGAATCGGCCAACAAAAATATCAAAAAGATTATCCAAAAGATGACCGTGTCATACAAGGATTGTCACGAAATGCTCCCATTCGCGTTACACGGTTACCGAACCTCAGTACGAACATCAACTGGGGCAACGCCGTTCTCATTGGTATATGGGATGGAGGTTGTGCTACCGTTTGAGGTAGAAGTCCCGTCATTAAGGATCTTGGCAGAATCCGGATTAAAGGAATCAGAGTGGGCTCAAACTCGCTATGACCAGCTCAACCTCATTGAGGGTAAGCGCTTAACGGCCATGAGTCATGGGCGCCTCTACCAGCAAAGAATGAAGAGTGCATTCGACAAGAAAGTACGCTTGTGCAAGTTCCGTGAGGGAGACCTTGTGCTAAAGAAAGTGTCCCATGCTGTCAAGGACAATCGAGGGAAATGGGCCCCGAACTACGAAGGGCCCTTTGTTGTGAAGAGGGCTTTTTCCGGAGGAGCCCTGGTGCTTACCAACATGGATGGCGAAGAGCTACCTTCACCCGTGAATTCTGATGTCGTCAAGTGATATTATGCTTAGAATCTGGGGCAATTAAGGATGTCGCTGCATGTTCTTTATCTTTATGCGTTTTCTAGATTTCCCCCAGGGATTTCCTGTCTGTTGTATCTCTCGTTACAATCTTTCAAAGAAGTGAATGTGGATTGGAGGCTTTAGTCCTCACGTTGGTCAAACCTTGCGTTGATTTGTGATCACCTAAGCCCTTCCGCTCAGTTCATGGGATGCCCTAAAGCGCTTAATTAAAATTGAACCTAAACCAACTTTCACTAAAATTTGCTGCATTTGAAAACATTCATGCATACGCATACGCATGCATATTGTTGTGGTAAAATAGGGGCAGGATCATCTTGGGCTACCTTCCGGGGTGGGGACCAAACATGGATAGCAGAAACCGATCAAGGTAAGACAACGACGCGGTCAAGATTGGCCATACCTGGTTGTTTATTACTTGCAGGTACTTAGGAACGAATGCAAGTGGGGATGGGGTCACGATCGACTGATCGTTGCCCTTTCTCTGCGCTAGACAAGCAGAGCACGTCGCTGCAAGGCAGCCCTGTATCCTTTGTATTCACGGTTTTCTTTTACTATTTGTTTGTTTTAAAAATAAAAATAAGTAATCAATGCCTAATTCTAACTTAAGTAAGTTCAAGTTAGGCAAGACGCTAATGCATGAGAAAGGAGGGGACATGGTTAATGTTCCCCTCAAAAAAAAAAAAAAAAAAAAAGTGCAGGTTAGCTCGCCTGGGCAAGCTGAGCTCGCTAGGGCGAGCCACCTCTGCACCAAATTATAAGAATGACGAAAGGGGGGACGTTTTTGCATTCAAAAACCCCTTTTCCCCCTTTCAAAATTCATACCCACGGGATTTACGAGTTTGCAGCCCTAGGGTCATCATTTTTTACATTTTTTGATTCTGTTTTGCGCTTTTGTTTATCACCAACAAGTAAGTATTCCATCCCTAAGCTTTCTAGCTTTTCATTGGTGTATTTTGATATCCTTTTGGTGCTCTAAAATGTGGGAATGTGCTCAAATATGTGGGGCAATTTTGGTTTGTTTTCTTGCTTGATTGGGTTGAATTGGGGGTTTGTATGGAATGGCCCTAGGCCTATAAAGCATTTTGAAGCAATGGGACATGCCACATTGTCCCCGTTCTCTTGCTATTGATACCTAAACGCGCACCCACCAAGTGTTCGGTGAAATGCCTCAATGGCACTAGCGCGTGACTTTTGTAAGGAAACAACCCATGGGGCATTTTGGTTTGCACATATTTTCTATTTTTTGGGACATGCATTCATTCCCGAAAAAGGCTAGAATAATTGCCCCACATATATCCTAGGCCTAGGAACCAAAGTTTTTATGCAAAAGAACACAAGAGGAGGTGCATGTTGGGTAAAGTTACCCTTTTTGGCCAGCAATCAGCTATGGGCCACGCTACAATAGTTTCCCTACGCCTAGATGTTTAGGAATTTTGCTCATCATAAATGTGTAGGCTTAGAATAGGTAGCAAAATACCTTTGGCAATTTACACTTTGGGTGTGGTAGCAAAATACTTGGATGTATGTACATGTAATTTTTGGTAGTCAAAATGTCTCACAAAAATATATAAATATGTTGCGTGTTATGTGAAGAAAATACCTTACAAAAATACCTTTTAATTTGAATACAATTTTAGTCGGCAAAAGAAAATATACTTGAATTTGCATGCGGCTTTAGGTAATGAAAATACTTGAAAAAAAGGGCATGAAATGTAACACCTTATTGTGTAGATAGCCAAGATTCATCACAAAGTTTGTATATGCATAGGTATTAGAAATACCAGAATGTGCACGTGTGCAATTTTTGGTAGCCAGAATGCTTTGAGTATGCATGTATGTAAATTTAGCCAAGGAAATGCATGTGATGTAGGTAGTACACCTTGGAAGTACATACAAATAATCTAGGTAACGAAGGTGCCTTGATTGTGCGTGGGTGCATTTTTCTTAGTTAGAAGAATATCTGGTGCGAGTGAATGTTCGTAAGGAAATATGTGCATAAGTTTGCTCTAAATTTACATTGATGTTTGTGTTTATTGAAGGAGGTTGTACGCCATTTTTGTCTTAAGGGTAGCATTTCTTGGTAAAACTAACTTTCCAAATGTTTGCCTTCGCAGGAAATGGCCCCGAGGAAGCTTGCCTCAAAGAGGTCCAGGAAGGACAAGGTGGCCGAAGGAACTAGTTCCGCTCCTAAGTATGACAGTCACCGCTTTAGGAGCGCTGTACACTAGCAGCGCTTCGAGGCCATCAAGGGATGGTCGTTTCTCCGGGAGCGACGCGTCCAGCTCAGGGACGACGAGTATACTGATTTCCAGGAGGAAATAGGGCGCCGGCAGTGGACATCACTGGTTACTCCCATGGCCAAGTTTGATCCGGAAATAGTCCTTGAGTTTTATGCCAACGCTTGGCCAACAGAGGAGGGCGTGCGTGACATGAGATCCTGGGTAAGGGGTCAGTGGATCCCGTTTGTGCCGACGCTATCGGCCAGCTCCTGGGATATCCGCTGGTGTTGGAAGTGGGCCAGGAATGCGAGTATGGCCAGAGGAGGAACCGGTCTGATGGGTTCGATGAGGAGGCCATCGCCCAATTACTATGTATACCGGGGCAGGATTTTGCCCAGACTGCTGCAGGGAGGCGAGTGCGAATCATGCGCACCAACATGACCACCCTGACTCAGATATGGATGACTTTGCTGCTCAGCAACATCCTGCCCACCGATCATAATTCCGACCTCCCCATGCCGAAGTGTCAGTTGGTGTACGCCATCTTGACACGGATGAGCATCCATGTGGCTCAGTTGATCGCTGATGCCATCTATATTTTTGCAGGTATGGCGCCTACCAGGCACCCTTTGGACCCAGATAAGTCCAACAGGGCCCTGGGATTTCCCTCGCTGATCACAGGACTCTGCCAGTCATTCGGAGTCCCCGTTGCACCTACCAAAGTAATTCGGCCGCCCATCACCCGGGCTTTTATTGAGAAATACTGTACCCAGAGATAGGCTCAGGGTGATGCTCCACAGGCCGCAGGCACGCCCCCATCACCTCATCAGGCTGGCCAAGCTGGGTCATTTGACATGGAGCAGTATTTACGGCATTTGGTTCGCCAGCAGGCAGCCAACCACCGAGCACATGTACAGACCCATGATTGTCTGTACCAGATGAGCCTCAGCATGCAGAGCCAGGGCTTCGCTTCTTTTTCATGCCCTACTCCAGACCAGTTCAGGACAGAGGTCGCATGGCCTGGGGATTGGCCCGAGGCCCAAGCAGGAGAGGCACCCCCAGAAGCTCCTGGCGATGGAGAAGAGGCCCACGAGGACGAGGAGATGGCCAATTTGCTTGACTTCTTGGGAGGGAGTGGAGATACATGACTGGGAGATCCCCAGATTCATGTTTTTCTTTCATATTTCTTTTATCATTTTTATGTTATGTTATTGTTTTGACTTGAGAGACTAATGTTTGTTTTTGTTGTTTCGATTGTCATTTGTACAGCGCATACATTTTTGTTTGGATTGTTGCGTTAGTGTTTATATCATTATTATCAATGATGTTTGAAATTCTGGAACCGTGTAGAGTTCTTCGTTTAGGAACATCGTCCAAAAAAAATATATGTAAAACAAACAAAAATCATGATAAAAATAAAAATAGAAAATAAAAAATAAAGAAAAAAAGAGCAAATAAAGAAAAAAAAGCAAATAAAGAAAAAGAAAGCAAGTAAGAAAAAAGATGGGAAAAATAAAATAAAGTTGTCTAGCTGAAAAAACGACATGCTTTTGAAAAGAGATGACTTCCAACTTTTCTTTGAAAAAATTCATTGATCATAATCAATTTTTGAAAAATGTGTATACACCTGAAGGGTGAATGCTGTGAAATTTTCCCGGACGCCCGAAATGGACTCGGATGAATGCACAAATTGATAAAAGAACATATTTTGGAAACATTGGGTTGATTTAAAATAGAGGAAATGAATCTTGAGCCCTAGCATCACATGACCATAAAAATTTGACATTTGAGTGTCCGCATGGATGCATGCATGACCAGTTTTGCATAAAATTTCCAAATCATCATTTTTGCATTTGTGTCATGGAAATAATGTGGGGCATCCCTTTTATCCTTGAACCAAACCAAACCCTGACATGTACCATGCCTAGCCATTCTACAAGTCTTGAGCCAAAATCCTGACTCACCATAAACCTTGACCCAGGGTGAGAATGTCAATCCTTACCCTCGGAAGCAAAAAGAAGAGAAGGGAAATTTCCAATCAAAGAAAAAGAGAAGGGAAATTTCCAATCAAAGAAAAAGAGAAGGAAAATTTCCAATCAAAGGAAAAAAGGAAGCAAGGAAATTTCCAATCAAAGAGAGGGAGAAAAAAAAAAGAAAAGAAAGAAAATTCCCAACCAAAGAATGGGAGAAAGTAAAGAAAAAAAAGAAGAAAGCTCCTGGTCAAAGAAACCAGAAGAAATGTGCAGAGAGGTCTTTAGACCGGACAATATCTGAACAATACAGAATTGTCACCAAATGAACAAAAAGAAGGAAAGGAAACCATGACCTAAAATGGTCTTCTCCCTTTAATTGCCAACCAAAATCAGTGCGCTAGCAACTTTTTCGCCCCGCACTAAACAAAAACAGAAAAGGAAAAGCCAACAAAAAATCAAAAGCCAAAAACACACAAAAGCCAAAAAACCCACCAAAAGAACCCATTCCCAAGGGAAGTCCTATTGATCCATGATCACACATGTGATTTTTGATTTGATAGGAAATAATTTGCAAAGTCAAGTGATGATATATCTATGGTTCAGAATTAGTATGAAACACTTACCTGTGCGAGATTGATACACTTTGAGTGATTTTCTTCTATTTTGTCGAACCCAGTGTTTCCTCTAAATGGTCATTTAGAAACGAAATGCTAACATTCAAAATCTCAGTTAAGGTTATGGGGGATTTCATCAGCAGACTCTCCTTCCCTGGTAGACGCATTGTTTTTCACTCAAAAAAGCATACGCTGCTCTAATCGGTTGGAATATTTGTCTCTTTGCTAAAGCATGTTTGCATTTTAGTGGAGAAAACACCGAGACTTTTTCAAATCTGACAAGTTATCCAGAACTACGTAGGTCTGAGTTCCTCATTGGAGGATATGTAGGAGCAAGAGCCTCGCTTTTGTCGACCACACCACCTTTTGTCGTCATGACCCAAGAGCTGGTAGCCTGCGCAGACACCTTACGGTTATCCGCACCTCGTCATTCAGTGACCCCAAGTGTGATTGATGAGCAAAGGCCAGTGTGGTCATTTGCACCCTTTCCGGAGATGTCAGCATCTTCCGGTGGAGACTTTTTCAAGTCTCACAAGTTATCTAGAACTACGTAGGTCTGAGTTCCTCATTGGAGGATACGTAGGAGCAAGAGCCTTGCTTTTGTCGGCCGCCCCACAAGATCTGTCATACTGACCCTGAGGTCGTGTGACATGCAGAGACAAAATTTGGTCATGCTGCACCCTTTGTCATCCAGAGGCGGCGGGCCCGATGACATGCGAAGACAAAATTTGGTCATTCCGCACCCTTTTGCCATTCAGACATAGTCGTGTCCGATGGCGCGCAGAGACAAAATTTGGTCATTCTGCACCCTTTGTCATCCAGAGGCGGTGGGGCCGATGACATGCGGAGACAAAATTTGGTCATTCCGCACCCCTTTGCCATTCAGACACAGTCGTGTCCGATGGCGCGCAGAGACAAAATTTGGTCATTCTGCACCCTTTGTCATCCAGAGGCGGCGGGCCCGATGACATGCGGAGACAAAATTTGGTCATTCCGCACCCCTTTGCCATTCAGACACAGTCGTGTCCGATGGCGCGCAAAGACAAAATTTGGTCATTCTGCACCCTTTGTCATCCAGAGGCGGCGGGCTCGATGACATGCGGAGACAAAATTTGGTCATTCCGCACCCCTTTGCCATTCAGACACAGTCGTGTCCGATGGCGCGCAGAGACAAAATTTGGTCATTCTGCACCCTTTTGTCATCCAGAGGCGGCGGGCCCGATGACACGCGGAGATTTACATTATCTTCCGCACTCACAAGATCTGTCATACTGACTTTTGAGTCACGCTGACGGGCGGAAATACCCGAGTGGTTATCCGTATAAACATTCTTTTGCTATCTGTAAGACAGAACGCTTGATAGCATGCAGAGACTGACATCGTCTTCTACACCTTTTGTTCCCTCGGGAACAACAAGTCATTTGCATGTGGAGATTTTACGGTCACCCGCGACTCTCGTCAAATCGAGAGGAACGAAATTAGTGTCTTATCTTTACTTTCCTTTTATCTCCAATAAAAGACAAGTAAAGAGGGGCAACTGTCATACCCTAATTTCGTCCGGGGACCTTTGCTTGATGACATGCGACCTTTGTTTGGTCCTTGTAAGGTGCTTGGCACCCATCATTAGGCAATTTGTGAAATTCCGGGACATGCCGAAAAACAAAAGAAAATATTGATGCACAATCCGTAAGGTTCCGTGACACACCGGAAATCAAATGGAAGCATCGTTGCATAAATAGTGGGGTTCCGTAACATTCCGTAAGTCAAAAAGGGGATGTTTATGTAATCCACAAGGTTCCGTAACATTCCATAAGTCAAAAAGGGGATGATTATGTAATCCGCAAGGTTCCGTAACATTACGGAAAGAAAACAAGTATCGTTACGAAATTCGTAAGTTTCCGTAACTTTACGAAAAAAGAATCACCAAAAAAAGGCAAGGGGGGTGTACTTAGTAAAAATGGGGGTGCAAATAGCAACCAGGCCCACTTGGGCCCTCCAGAAGATTCCTCCAGAAGGCTGTTGCTTCTGGAGGAAGCAACCTGGCTCGCCTGGGCGAGCTGAGCTCGCCTGGGCGAGTTGGGCGGCAACCATCTCCCCTATTTTGCTATAAATAGGGGAGGAAGTGAGAAGGAAAAGGGTCAGCCCCTTAGGCACTTCTCTCTCTTTCGAATTTGCTTGGAAAAATTGTTTCCGTGAAGAAAATCTAAGCCGAGGCGCTTCCGAAACGTTTCCGTAACGTTTTCCATGAAGAATTTCGCAAAGGTTTCGACCGTTCTTCGACGTTCTTCATTCGTTCTTCATCGTTCTTCGATCTTCAACGGGTAAGTACCTCGAACCAAGCTTTTCGATTCATTCTATGTACCCGTAGTGGTCCGCATTGTGTTTTGTGTATTTCTATTCTTGTTTCATTTATTTATTATACCCCCTTTTGACGTGCTTAAGCCATTTTACTTAAGTCATTTCTCGCTTAACCTAAAAATAAAATAAATTTCCACCGATCGCTTGAATTTTATTATCCGTTAACTTCGGTTAAAATGAATTCCGACCGTTCGGTCGTGCCGTAACCACGTTGGAAATCAAAAAGAGGTAAAAAATAATATAATAATCAAAAAAACATCTTTTAGTAAAATAAAGCGGAAAATCAATCGGACGTTTTCTCTTTGGGATTTCTCATTCTTAATTGAATTGACTAATAACTAAAGTGAAACCAAGGCTAAAATCAACTCGCCTAGTCAAGCTCGTCCATAAAAATAGGTTTTGAAGTTTATCACTTAAATTTCTTACTAAGTAAAAATGGATCATTTTCAAGGTCCAACGCCTTAAAATGATCACCTTTTAAGTAAAAAAGAAAATCACTTGATAAGAAAGAACTACGTAGGTCTGATTTCTTCATCGCAAATTGAGGAATACGTAGGAGCAAAGGGAAACACCATTGTCAACCACAAAAAGAGAAAAATATAAAAAGGGTATAAAGGATATAAGGACATAAAAGGGAACATAAAAATCAAAGTCATGTTTGCACATTCGATTAAAGGCTGTCGTCCTTTGGGACGGACGTGTGGGGTGCTAATACCTTCCCCGTGCGTAAATACAACTCCCGAACCTTTCACTTAAAAGTTCGTAGATCGCACCTTTTCCGGTTTTTCCGACGTTTTCCTCAAATAAACGTTGGTGGCGACTCCGCGCGTATTCCTTTCGTGGAACACGCATCCCGCGAGTCACGCGTCGCCCTCCCGCCGAAGTGTAGGTTGCGACAGAACCTAAAATTGAAGTCATGTTTGCACATTTAATTAAAGGTTGTCGTCTCTTGTGATGGACACGTGGGGTGCTAATACCTTCCCCGTGCGTAAATACAACTCCCGAACCTTTCACTTAAAGTTCGTAGATCACGTCTTTTCCGGTTTTCCTGACATTTTCCTCAAATAAATGTTGGTGGCGACTCCGCGCGTATTCCTTTGTTGGAACACGAACCCGCGAGTCACGCGTCGCCCTCCCGCCGAAGGGTAGGTTGCGACAGGCTCGAAATCTACCCTAAGGCTCATGAGAATCCTAGGGCCTTCCCTTGGATCTCTGACCCAATCTACTTGGAGTCTTTTATCCAATGCCCTTGTGGGGTAGGACTGCATCAGATTGTATCAAAGTCGAGTAAAGAACGCTTTCGACAAGAAGATGTTAGTTTAGCAAGGGGGACCTCGTCTTGAAGAAAGTATCCCAAGCTCAAAAGGACCATAGGGGAAAGTGGGCCCCGAATTATGCAGGACCTTTTATTGTGAAGAAATCATTTTTGGGAGGAGTATTGTTGCTTGCCAGCATGGACGATGAATAATTGCCTTCGCCCATGAATTCCGATATCATCAAATGATATTATGCATAGTACCTAGGGCAGCTAGAAGTTTCAATACATGTTTGTTCTCCAAGGACTCATTGGGATTTCCTAAATTTCAAAATCCTTTGTAAACCATGATCGCAACATTAATAAATATTGGATTAATGATTTGTATCTTAACTTCTTGTGTTGTGTTTTTACTTCTTAAGAACCTACACTTTCAATTTTGCCCACTGAATCTGGAGTCATTTGGCTCAATCAATGGGGTGCCGTAAGCGTTTAAGTAAAATTGAACACAATAACACCTATTTAATTGTTGCACTTAAACATCCAAATCATAAGCATGCATGAATTTTCGTCTTTTCATCTTGCGAATCGGAGGATAAATAAGGAGTCATTTTGAGTGATGACCAATATCACACCAAAATTGAGACAAGGGTAAGTGAAAGGTAATATCGGCATTTTGTGGTGTTGTTTCACATTTACTGCATGATGCCATTTCCTTTATTCAAAAGCTTGGGGGCAGGTACGAGCAGGTGCTAGGCCCATGGTCAATCAACCATCATCCCATGTTTGGCTTAAGACATTAAAGAAGTGCTCCTAGGAGGTAGCCTAGATTCTCTAATTTTTGCCTTTTAAGATTCCTGCATTTATTTTTTTTTGTTTTCTTGAATTATATTTAAATGCAACTAAGTTTATTCACAACTATAGGAGTTAAAAAATATATATATATAAAAATAACTACGAATAATCAAATTTTTGCGAAGGGGTTTTTGCAAAAAAAAAAAAGAAGAAAAAAAAGGGTGAGTTAGCTCGCCTGGGCAAGCGTGTCTGGTTCAGAAGTTTCAAAAAGGGAGGGATGAAGCCATTCTTCCCGAAAAACTCAAACCACCCATAAAACTTGCAGGAACTCCAAATCCAACAGCCCCCAAGTCCCCATTGTGCGTTCTTTCTTTCATTCTTTGCATTTTCGTTTGTCCCTACAAGTAAGTACCACTTTCTTTCAAGTTTTGGCTTCCCATTGTGATTTTTTAGTGCTCTAATTGTCCAGTTTTTGAAAAATTCCTGAGACAGTGCATGTGCGAATCCATGCTTTGTTTGTTTGGTTTGGGGGCTGTAGGGGATGGCCATAGGCCTATCTTGAATTCCGGTATGAATAGGCATGTCACATTGCCCCCGTTCCTCATTTTTTCATGTTTGAACATGCTCCCACCAAGTGTTCGGTCAACTGCCTCAATGGCCTTTGCGTGTGGTATTGTGAAATTTGGCTTCTAGAATGAATTTGTGCATATATAGCTGCCATTTTGAGGGTGTGGACAGTTTAAGGTGTTAGAATAAAGTGCCAAAAACATGACCTAGGCCTAGGAATCTAAGTTTTTGGTCTTGGATGTAAAAAAGCATGAATTACGTGAATATGAGAACATGTTTGTGTGGTTTTTTTCTAGACTAGCATTTGAACTTGCTGCATCATGGTAAATACCTTGCACATAGGTAGCATGAAGATGCCTTTCAAAAATGTGTATATATATGGATAGGTAGCATGAAAATGCCTTTAAAAAATGTGTATATATGTGGATAGGCAGCATGAAGATGCCTTTCAAAAAATGTGTATATATGTGGGTAGGTGGCATGAAGATGCCTTTCAAAAATGTGTATATATGTGAATAGGTAGCATGAAAATGCCTTTCAAAAATGTGTATATATGTGGATAGGTAGCATGAAGATGCCTTTCAAAAATGTGTATATATATCATAAAATGCCTTTCACAAAATTATATATATGTGCATGTATATAGATATATATATCATAAAATAGGACACACCCCGATGTGATTGTTTTCTAATTGCATGTTGACACTTGCGTTTGGTGGAAAGAAATGTGCACCATTTATGTTTGTTTGGCCTTTGTTGTGATGATTGGTATTTCTTGCAAACTAACTTTGCAAATATGTCCTCACAAGAAATGGCTCCGAAGAAGCTTCCAACCAAGAGGTCAAGGAAAGATGCCACTAGAGAGGGTTCTAGTACGACCCCACAGATGTATGTGGAGTTTGATAGACACAGGTTCCGGAGTGAGGAACACCAGCACCGATTTGAGGCCATTATAGGCTGGTCGTTCCTCAAGGAGAGGTGGGTCCAACTGAGGGACGAAGAGTATGTCGAGTTCCAGGAGGAAGTTGCCAGGAGGCAATGGACTCAGCTTGTGGCACCCATGGCTAAATACGATCCTGAGATAGTCATGGCGTTTTATGCCAACGCATGGCCTACAGAGGAGGGAGTCAGAGACAAGTGCTCTTGGGTGAGGGGCCAATGGATCCCCTTCGATGAGGATGTCATTAATCAGTTTCTGGGGCATCCATTAGTCTTGGAGGAAGGCCAACACTATGAGTTTAGCCAGAGGAGGAGTCAGGCCTCGGGGTTCGATAAGGAGGCCATCAGCCAGCTGTTGTGCATTTTGGGGCAGGACTTTTCTCGGAGCGTGGCAGGGAGACAGGTGTGGATCATGTGCACTAATATAACTACCCTTACGCAGATTGGGATGACGTTGCTGCTCAACAACATTCTCTCTAGCGACCATAATTCAGACCTCGACCTGCCAAAGTGTCAGCTGGTCTATGCCATCCTAACTCAGGTGAGTATCCATATGGCCCAGCTGATCTCAAACGCTATATATCAATTTGCAGGGATCACACCTCCTAGACACCCAGTGGACCCAGAGAAGTCCAATAGGGCCCTGGGGTTTCTTGCTTTGATCACGGGCCTTTGCCAATTCTATGGAGTTTCAGTCACTCCCAACAAGCTTATCCGACCTCCCATCAGCAGGGCTTTCATAGAGAAATATTGCATGCCCAGGTAGATGCAGGGTCAAGAACTACAGCAGCCAGAGGAGGACCAGGCTGGTGCACTATCGCCCTCTCTAAAGGAGACATCGTCCCTGGGGTTCATCTCTGCTCACCTGCGGAGGTTAGAGCTCTAGATGCACAGTTACATGTAGCATGTGATTTCGTCTTTTATTTTATGTCATCACTTTCAGTTTATATTTGTTATCTCATTTTGATGAAACTAGACTCAATGTTAGCGCTTTCAGTATTTGTTATTTCATTATGATAGACCTGAACTTGATGTTTTCGCTTTCAGTTTTTGTTATCTCATTGTGATTTACTTTATTGTTTCTAGTGTATTGTCGTACTATTGCATTGCGATGATTTGTCCAAATCAAGAAAATAACTAAGCAAAAAATATTGGGCGTTGTGTATGGTTTTCTTTTCATTCACACGCCTTTTGTTCCTTTGATAAAGTGTAATCTGGGGTAACAATTTTTCCCAGGTTACAAACTTTTTCTATAAAACTGAAAAATAAAACTAAGAAAACTAAAAGGCCAACACGCTTTTGAAAAAGAATGACCGCCAATTTTCTTTGGAAAATTCACAGATCAAAACACAAGAAGGTTTTTGAAAAAAGAAATGTGCACCAAAAGGGTGAACGCAATGAAATATTTTCCCGAAATGTCTAAATGGACTCGGATGTGTGCATAACTAGATAAAAGAGCAATTATTGAAACACTGGTTTGATCTGAATGGGGAAACAAACTCTAAACCTTAGTGTTTACATGGCCACAAAGCTTTATGCTTGAGTGTCCACATAGATGTGTGCTATGATCAGTTTTGCATGAATTTCTAATCATCACCATCATATGCGTGTCATGGAAATGATTTGGGGCATTCCCTTATTCCTGAGCCACCTACTAAACAGACATCCCGACATACATCATGTCCCACCATTTGTGGGCCTTTTGAGCCAAACGTCAACTTTTTTGGCTAGAACCTTAACCTAGGATGGAAATTTCCTACCTTACCCTTGGAAGATAGAATAGAAGGATCTTCCAAGAGAAGCTTCCTTTACCTTGGGTTATAAATGTGCGTCAAGAGAAAAGAAAGAAAATAAAAGAAAAAAATCAATCAATCAAAGATTGAAGTAAAGCAAAAGAAAATAGAAAAGAAAAAAAAGAGTTTCTTTGGACCAAACAATGTCTAAACAATGTGCAGAATTGTCAAAAGCAAAACAAGAAAGAAATAGTAATAGTAACTTAGTTAAAACTTGAGGGATGCGCGAAGCAATCACCTGCTTAGTTACAATCCATATCTTTGTGTCCGCTCTTGTAACGCACCGAACCAATGAGAAAAGGAAACAAAAAGGGGAAAAGCCTGAACGACAAAAGCCAAATTTCCCACCAAAAATCCAACTTCCTAAAAGTCCTATTGATCCATGATTGTGCATATTATCTTTGATTTGATGGGAAATGATTTACAAAGTCAAATCATGACATATCTATCGTTTGGAGTTAGGATGAAACACTTGCCTGTGTGAGATTTTAGACACTTTGAGCGGTTTTCCTCTATTCAATTGGACCCAGGGTTTTCTTCTAATACTCTTTTAGAAATGAAATGCGAATGTCCCAAATCTCATTTATGGTTATGAGAAATTCTATCAGCATGCTTTCTGTCAAAACCTACCCTTCGGTGGGAGGGTGACGCGAGGCTCACGGGTGCATCTTCCAAGGAGGGAAAACACGTGGAGTCGCCACCAATATTTATTCGAGGAAAACATTAGGAAAAACCAAAAGCGGGTCTATGAACTTAAAGAATAAAAGGTTCAGGAGTTATTTTTACACACTGGGAAGGTATTAGCACCCCACGCGTCCGTCACAAGGAACGGCAATCTTTAATTAAATTTGCAAAATCATGACTTCAATTTTATTTTATTTTCCCTTTTTTACCTTTTTTTTTTATCTTTTTGGGTCGAAAAAAGCGGGGCTTTTACTCCTACGTATCCTCAATTGCGATGAGGAACTTAGACCTACGTAGTTCTTTAAGAAAACAAGAAAATTACGCGAGTTGTTGATTTTAGACTTTTAAATGGTTCATTTTAACCGATAAAAGTAAAAGGACCATTTAAGGCGTTGGACCTTGAAATGGTTTCAAATGACTTTTTTGCGCGCAAAGCCTGATTTGTGAGTTGATTTTAGCCTTAGTTTCACTTAGTTATTTCTCAACTCATTAAAAGAGAACTTTCAAAGTAAATGTCCAATTGAAACTTGCCTTTTTGATGACTAACCAAGGTTACAGCACAAATAATCGGTTGAATTTTATTTTAAAGGCAATTAAATGAGATTACAACGTAAACGATCGGTCAAAATTCACTTTAACATTGATTAAGTGAGATTACGGCTTAAACAATCGGTTGAAACTCGCTTAAAACGAAGAAAAAGACTACTGAAAATGGACGAGATGAAGATGAAAACATACAATGCAAGAATGGACCCCTAACGATGCATAGAATGAATTCAAAGCTTTGAAATAAAAAACTAACCAGTTAAAGATCGACGAACGATGAAGAATGGATGAAGAACGACAGAGAACGTTCATGGAATTGGTCACGGAAACGTCACGGAAGCGTTACGGAAGTGCCTCGGCCTTGATTTTCTCCTTCTTTCTTCTTCTCCTCACTAATTTTAAGTGAAATCTGAATACTAAGGGTGTTGAACTCTTTCCCCTCAGCCTCTCATGCCCATTTATAGCCAAAATAGGGGAGGAGCTTGCCGCCCAGCTCGCCCAGGTGAGCTCAGGTCGCCTCAACGAGATGGTGGCTTAGTTCAGAAGTAACATGCTTGCCCAAGTGAGCTGGTTGCTTCATGTTGAAGCTTCCTAATGGGCCTAGGGCTGAAGAACACCCCCTAAATTGATCTTTTCACCCCCATTTTGAGTTTTTTCTCATTTTCCTTCTGAAATGTCACAAAATCTTACGGATCGTGTGACAATTGGCTTTAGGCAGCTCAACGTGACCAGCAAAAATCTACATGTCAAGAAACAATTATCCCCAGACAAAATTAGGGTATGACAGTTGCCCCTCTTTACTTATCTTTTATTGGAGATAAAAGGAAAGTAAAGATAAGACACTAAAAGACATTGGTGCATCAGCACAAGCCTTGTCAAAAGAAAGAGCATAAAAGACCACTAGCTCAATCAGTGAAACCTCTCAAAAGAAAGAGCATAAAAGACATCAGGTGCATCAGCATAAGCCTTGGTGCCTTGAAAGCAATAAAAAGGATAACCACGATGGTCTCTGCATGCTATCGGACTTGCTTGTCTCGGGATAGCATGGGAGACTTCAGTAGCTTTGGTCGACAGACATTGAGTCTTTCGATAAGGGAAACATACGACTATGTTTGTCTCTGCATGCTATCGGACTTGATTGTCTCCAAATAGCAAAGGGAACTGCAACAATCTCAAAAACAATTAGAAACAGATGACCATCATCGTCCCCGCATACCATCGGACTTGCTTGTCTCTAGATTATAAGGGGACTTTGATAGTCTTGGAACAACGAAAGCAAGTGACCATGATGGTCTTTGCATGCCATCAGACTCGGTTGTCTCTGGATAGCAAAGGGTAGAATGTAACAGTCTCGATCAAAAGACATTGAGTCTTCAACCAAAGGGGGCAGATGACCATATTCGTCTCTACATGCTATCGAACTTGATTGTCTCTGGATAGAAAAGGCAGTGGATGACCATAATTTGTCTGCGCGTGCTATCAGACTTGATTGTCTCTAGATAGCAAAGGTGGCAGATGACCACAATTAGTCTCCACGTGCCATCAGACTTGCTATCTCTAGATGGCGATTAGAGACTAAAGTAGCCTCAGTCAAAAGACATTGGGTGTTCAACAAAGGGTGCAGACGAGCATATTGGTCTCTATGTGTAATCGTACTTGATTGTCTCTGGATGACGAAGGGGAGACTAAAGTAGTCTCAGTCGAAAGACATTGAGTTTTCGACAAAGGGTGCAGACGACTATGTTGGTCACTACGTGTCATCGGACTTTATTGTCTTTGGATGACCAAGGGGAGACTAAAGTAGTCTCGATGTTCTTTCACTAAAATGCAAACTCGCTTAGCAAAGAAACAAACCTTCAAACCGATCAGAGCAACATGTATTTTTGAAGAAAAACAATGTGTCTATTGGGGAAGGGAAGCATGCTGATAAAATTTTCTCATAACCACAAATGAGATTTAGGATATTAGCATTTCGTTTCTAAATGATTATTTAGAAGAAACACTGGGTCCAACTGAAATAGAGGAAAACTGCTTAAAGTGTATAAATCTCACACAGACAAGTGTTTCATCCTAATTCCGAACCATAGATATATCATGACTTGACTTTGCAAATCATTTCCAATCAAATTAAAGATAACATGCGCAATAATGGATCAATAGGACTTTTTCGGGAATGGTGTGTTTGGTGGGGAATTTGGCTTTTGGGTGTTCTGGCCTTTCCCTTGTCTATTTTTTTTCTCTTCTCTTTGGTTCAATGCGAACAAGTACGGGCACAAAGGTTTGGGTGTCAACTAGGGAGGTGACTGCTTCCGGCATCCCTCAGTTTTCAAACAACTTTTGTTGCTTTTTTTTTTCTTTTCCTTTTTGACAATTCTGTACATTGTTCAGACATTCTAGTCCAATGATTTTTCTGTATATTTATCTTTTGCTTTCTTCCGATCTTTGATCAGGAATTTTTTCTTTTTCTTTTGCTTTCCTTCAATCTTTGATCAGAGATTTTCTCTTTTTCTTTTGCTTTCCTCCAATCTTTGATCGGGGATTTTCTCTTTTCCTTTTGCTTTTTGAAGCACATTCACAACTTAACAGTAAATGAAACTTCTTTTTTGGGAGATCCTTCTGTTCTTTCTTCTGAGGGTAAGGGTAAAAATTCCTATCCTGGGTCAAGGTTTATGGCCGAAGGGTTGAGGTTTTGGCTAAAAAGGCTTACAGAAGGCAAGACATGGCATATGTCAGGGTATTTGCTTGGCAAGTGGTTCAGAGATAAGGGAATGCCCTACATTATTTCCATGACATGGATATAACAATGATGATTTAGAAATTTATGCAAAACTGATCATGCATGATTCTATGCGGACACTTAAGCATCAAGTTTTGTGGCCATGCAACACTAAGGCTTAGGTTCATTTTCCCTATTGAAATTAACCCAGTGTTTCCAAAAGATGCTTTTTTTTATCAATTTATGCATGCATCCAAGTCCATTTAGGCATTCGGGAAAACTTTCACAGCATTCACCCTTTTGGTGTACACACATTTTTTCAAAATCCACTTGTGTTCTGACCGGTGAAATTTCCAAAGAAAAATAGGCAGTTATTTCTTTTCAAAAGCATGTTGGCCTTTTTCGCCCTTTTTTTAATTGATTAATTATTTTTTTTGTTTTTATTTCTAGTTATTTCTTTCAATCAATTTTCCTCAAGCAAAGAAAAGATTAAAAACAGTTTGCAATCCGGGCACAGTTGGTATCTGAGATTACACTTTATTGAAAAAAGGCTTGCGAATGAAAGTACACAAGACCTCTATTTTCAGCGTTTCAGATTAACCATCGCAAAGTACATACGACAATATGCTAGACGCGGTAAAATTACTCACAATGAGCAATAGATAACTGAAAGCAATAATGGCATGTTCAGTTCAATCAGAATGGACGTAATAACTGGAAGCGGATAACGTCAAATGACAACAGAAATAAAAAAATAAATGAAAGCAATAATGCCAAATCACAATGTAAATAACAAAATAACCGAAAGCAATAATGTCAAATCACAAAAAAAATAACAAAATAACAAAAAACAATAATGTCCAAATGAAAACAAATCACAAATTTGGCGACCCGACCGTAACTCCTCACAGGAGGAAGTCCAACATGTCAGCCATGTCCTCATCCTCCTGGGCTTCGTCTCCACCTCCGAAAGTCCCCAAGCCAAGCCACTGTGGCCTCGAACTTCTTGGGGGTGGGCCAAGGGAAAGGACTGGTGTCCGGACTCTGCAGGTGCATGTTGTAACGGTAGAACGTCTCATTCAGCTAGCTCTGCCCTTTGTGATTAGCCACCCGTTGGCTAGTCACGAGACGCATATACCTGTGCATCTGGAGTTCTATTCTCTGTAGGCGATCGGACATGGACCTTAGAGATGATACCTCCTCTTGAGGTGGCGTTGGCGCATCTGCAGCTGGGTGTTGGTCCTCCTCTAGCTGTTGCAGTGCTTGGCCCTGCGCCTGCTTGGGGGTGCAGTGTTTCTCAATGAAGGCCCTATTAATAGGCGATCGGATGACCTTGCTGGGGGCGACAGGCACTCCATTAAGTTGACAGAGGCCCGTAATCAGAGCGGAAACCCCAGGGCCCTGTTGGACTTCTCCGGGTCCACAGGGTGTCTTGTAGGTGCAATCCCTGCAAACTGATAAATAGCGTCAGATGTGAGCTGGGCCACGTGCACACTCACTTGTGTTAGGATGGCATAAACCAATTGACACTTCGGCAGGGGAAGGTCAGAGTTATGGTCACTAAGCAAGATGTTGCTAAGTAGCAACGTCATCCATATCCGTGTGAGGGTGGTCATGCCGTACGCATGATCCACACCCGTCTCCCAACGGCGGTCCGGGCGAAGTCTTGCCCTGGTATGCATAGCAGCTGGGTGATAGCCTCCTCATCAAAGCCAGAGGCATGACTCCTTCTCTGCCTATACTCGCACTGTTGGCCCTCTCCCAATATCAGTGGGTGTCCCAGGAACTAACTGAGGACATCTCCATCGAAAGGAATCCACTGGCCCTTCACCCAAGAGCGCATATCTCGGACCCCTTCCTCGGTAAGCCAGGCATTAGCATAGAACTCCATGACTATCTTTGGATCGAATTTAGCCGTGGGTGTCACAAGCGGTGCCCAACGCCTGCGGGCTATCTCTCCCTGAAAGTCAGGAAACTCATCGTCCTTGAGTTGGACCTGTCTCTCTCTAAGGAACGACCATGTCAGACCCTCTCCAGTGGTGTCCTTCCTGGACCTCTTTGTGGGGAGCTCTCTTGGGGCCATCTCCTATGAAGACACATTTGTAAAGTCAGTTTACAAGGAAATACCATTTTAAAGCAAAATCAAGCAAAAATAGCATGCAATACCTTCTTACAAAACACAAATATCAATATGAATCTAGAGAGAACTTACACGTCGATGCGTATGCTTTTCTAGGATGCACATATATTTACACACACATTTTTTTGTTGACGAAAATATTTTATGAACATACATACATATTTACAAGGTATTTTGCTACCTATATCAACATGTTAGTCGCCTTATACGACTAACTTTTGCATAGAAATTATTTTCCAAAACTTGTATAGTTCCCCAATTTATGGTTGTTTTGGAGTAATCTTGTAAATAAATCTTGTTTTATGGTTAAATCTGTCTTTAGAATATGTCCATTGGATTTAATAATGAAATATGTGCATTTTCAGGTAAAAAAAAGGCTAAGTTATGAAGTGCAAAAAGTGACAGTTGAGCTTAGCTCAGCAATTGGGCTAAGCGCGCATCCACCGCTAAGTGCAGCTTCAGTTTGCTTTGCACAAAGGAGAATCTAGCAGAGCATCAGCATGAAGGCCGCGCGCTAAGCGCGAGATTAGTGCGCTAAGCGCAGTAGGTGTCTTCAGCCAGGCTCAGCGCATGACTGGTGCTAAGCTCGAATCCACTTACCTGTGCTAAGCGCGAGGGTGGCGCTAAGCGCAACGTCGCAAATTCAGAGCCTATTAAAAGCCTGTCTTGTTTAGAATTAGGGTACACTTTGACACACACTTTTACAGAATTTTAGACAGATTGTAGGCAAAAGAAATGGCACAGATTCCAGAGCACACCATAGTGCCTATTTGGGGAAAAGAGCCCTAGAAGCATCAAGAGAAGCAGCTTGTGCATTGAAACCGAGGTTTTGTAAGATTATTATTGTTTGGGTTTCTTTGTAATGGCTGGCTAAGCACCCTAGTTGGGGATTTCTAATGAATAGCTGATGTGAATACCTAATATCTAATTGATTATGGTTTTTTGTGTTCAATGCTTCCTTCAATGCTTAATGTTTGTATGCTTTTGGTCTGATAATCCATTTGTGTGCATAGTTAGGTGACTTTAGCATTGGGAAATGTACTGTTGCCTTAGAACTTGATTGAAGCAGGATCGAAACTTAATCTTACAAGAGGGATCTACATATTAAGTTTTGGTTTTAATTATGTTATTAGAATAATGTTGTTTAGTCTAGGCCTAGTCTTACAAGAGGGATCTGTGGACGAAGCTTAGGCTAAATTAGGCTAAACTTTCGTAAGCTGCTTGAGCTGAGTCTAGTCTTACAAGAGGGATCTGCGGACGAAACTCAATTTAAGTTAGTCTAAACCTAAGAGGGCTATCTCAATTGGGCTTAGTCCAACAAGAGGGATCTGAGGATGAAGCTTGGATTGATTCGATCTGACGAGGGATCGAGGTTTAGTAATTTAGGCTACAACATAGAACACAAGAGCATGATTAATTAGAGAAATATATTTATATGCATCAGCTTGTTTGTGAGAAAGACCCAACATTTCTACCTACTGCTATGACTTTTACTTTCTTTGCATTTTATAGATTTAGCATAAAATTTTAGTTTAAATTTTGCTTGAAATTATCACTATCTTGTAAAATCCTTTTACAAGTTCTGAACACACAAGGACAATCCTTCCTTTGTGTTCAGATTTCTTTACAACAAGAGACCCTGGTCTCTCAATCCCCTTTGAGAATTTAGAAAGAATAGAAGAATAAATCTCTCTTGAAAGAGATAGATTGTACAATCTGAGCACTCAATTAATTCCTTATTGAATTGCAAGTGTATTGGCCAAGGAATTCTTAAGAGGATAAAATGTTTTTGCTCTTTGAGAGAATAAGACTTTTTGTTATGAAAAACTCTGAGCAAAATCGTGTTCTAAGTCACATATAAATAGACCTTTGGTGGCCATGCAAAAACCATTTGAAAAGATGCGACTCTTAGAAATAATTTTCTGAAAATCTCATCTGGTAATCGATTACAGGATTTGTGTAATCGATTACTCAGTCTAAAATTTGAATTCAAATTTTAATAGCTGTTGTAAACCATTTTTGGCCACTGGTAATCGATTACATCCTTTGTTAATCGATTACCAGAGAGTAAATGTCTTGAAAAAGACTTTTTAACTTAAATTTCTTGGCCAAACCTTTTGCTATTTCAATTAGGAATTCCCTTCCTATAATACTAGTGATCTTCTAGATGTTGTATCTTGTATTCTTGAATCATTGTCTTGAATTAAACTTGAGAAGCGCATTTGCATCAAATCATCACGATCATCATCAAAACATCAAAGACATTTGCTTCTACAAAGGAGAATATAAACAAAACCAAAAGAGACAGGGAAAGGCCCCGTAAAATCTATACCCCGGACATCAAACACCTCACAGAACAACATAGGTTGTTGAGGCATTTGCTCTCTCACAAGGCTCACAAGTGCTACAGATTCTCCACGCATCCTTGAAGATGGTGGACCAATAGAAACTGCAGTCAAGCACCTTGCGAGTTGTCCTCTATATGCCTAGATGGCCACCTGGTGTAGAAGAATGACAGAATTGCAGGACTGAGTCAATCTCATGGTCTGGAATGCATCTCCTAATAACATGGTCACTGCACAACTTCCACAAATAAGGGTCATCCCAAATATAATGCTTAGCATCACTCTTAATTTTATCAGTTTGAGCTTTAGATGCTAAGGGAGGAAAAACAAGTACTTCTTGGAGCCAAAGCATCCACCTGATCATTCTAGGCCTTGATTCAACCTTCTTCAACAAGTACTTCAGAGCTGCATGGTCAGTATAAACAATAGCACGAGTACCAAGTAAATATGAATGAAATTTCTCAAGAGCAAAAACTATCGCTAATAGCTCCTTTTCTGTGGTAGTGTAATTTGATTGAGCAGCATCCAAAGTTCTGGAAGCATAGTAGATCACCCGAGGCAGCATATCAATCTTTTGAGCAAGGACAGCCCCTAATGCATAATAGGATGCATCGCACATTAGCTCAAATGGGGTTGTCCAATCAGGTGCCTGAATGATAGGGGTGGTAGTCACCACACACTTGAGGCAATCAAAAGCCTCTTTGCACTGGTCATCAAAATCAAACTCCATCTCCTTTTGCAGTAGATTGGATAGTGGAAGGGCCACTTTGCTAAAGTCCTTGATAATGCGCCTATCAAACCCTGCATGACCAAGAAAAGAACGAACCTCTCGCACGCAAGAGGGGTAAGGCAATTATGAAATAACAACTATTTTTGCAGGATCTACCTCTATGCCCCTACTGCAAATGATATGCCCTAAAACTATACCTTGTTCTACTATGAAGTGACATTTTTCAAAATTCAGCACAAGGTTAGTTTCAATGCATCTATTAAGAACTCTATCCAGACTATCCCAACATGCATCAAAAGAGGATACATAAACAGTAAAATCATCCATAAGCACCTCTATGAAACTCTCTAAAAAATCACTGAAAATGCTAAGCATACACCATTGGAAGGTACCAAGGGCATTGCATAGGCCAAAGGGCATCCTCCTATAGGCAAAAGTGCCAAAGGGACATGTGAATATGGTCTTTTCTTGATCCTCGGGAGCAATATGAATTTGTAAATAACCAGAAAAATCATCAAGAAAACAGTAATGAGACTTACCTGCCAAGTGCTCAAGCATTTGATCAATGAATGACAGGGGAAAATGATCTTTTCTGGTCACCTGGTTCAGCCTTCTATAGTCAATGCAGACTCACCAGTTGTTCTGCACTCTTGTGGGGATAAGCTCATCCCTTTCATTCTTAATCACTGTGAGGCCTGTCTTCTTAGAAACCACTTGGACTGGACTCACCCACTGGCTGTCAGAGATGGGGTAGATGATTCCAGCTTGTAAGAGCTTGGTCACTTCCTTTTTCACTTCCTTTTTCAGATGCAGGATCAAATTCAAACTCAGATTCAGATTCAATGCATAAGGAATGACAAATATGGAGATCAGATAAAAATGGATGTTTCCTACCATGAAGAACAGAATCAAAATCAAGCATATAATAATCAACAATCTGATCAATTATCTCAGCACGAAAAACAGAATGATCCTCAGATGGATGTTTCATGGCAACAAGAATGTTAAAATGAACAACAATATCACCAAATTCCATAGACAATGTTCTAGCATAAACATCTATCTTGGTTCGGGTTGTTTCATAAATAGCCTGCCTAAAATAATTGGAACTGAACCATTGGAAAATCCCTCTTCCATATTAAGAACATAAAAATCAATAGGAAAAATAAGTTCACCAACCTGAACCAACACATCTGAAATTCTGATACCAATGCCAGATGTCGTACCGGATGTCACGACATCACGCTTCAGAACATGCAGATTATATTTGAGTGTATGAACAGATTAAACAAGTAAATAACACAAGAGAATTGTTAACCCAGTTCGGTGCAACGTCACCTACATCTGGGGGCTACCAAGCCAGGGAGGAAATCCACTAAAATAGTGTTAGTTCGAAGATCTAACAGCCACTGTTTACAACCTTCTCACCTAACCACTACCCGTGCAACCTCTACCTAAGAGCCACTCTTAGATATGAGAACCCCTCTCACTCCCTCTCAATCACTCTCCCGTGTTTACAATTAAATCAAATACACACCAGAGATTGCTCTCTGAACAAAAGAGATCAACTCTACACACTAGAGATCAACTCTACACACTCAGGTCCAACACTTGATGTTAGGGTACCATCAAGGTGGCTCACAAAACACTCAAGTCCCAAAACTCACAAAATAACTCTTCAATCCCGGACTTGGTAGCAAACTCGTGCAGCCTTCATGTTTATATAGCAGTGTGCGTATCTGGGCTGCAACAAACTTGCGCTGGATGAGATCTATCATTCTACTGAAAAATCTGCACTTAAAGAACTAAAAGATACAGTTTGATCTTTTAGTTTTTATCTTTAATCTTTAATCCCTGAACGAACTCTTCTAGTTTGTAATTCGAACTTTAATTATCTTTTAATTCGTTCCTAAAGATAGATCATCTTATCTGTTGCTAACTGCACAATAATCTGTTAAAGATATAACAGATTTATGTGTCCAGTATTTTCGGGCCAGATGTCCTGGACATTGTATCCGACATCGTGGATCCTGCAGCTTTTGTCTTGCCTTGTGCATTGTGCAGCAACTCCAGTATTTTCGGGCAGGATGTCCTGGACATTGTATCCGACATCGTGGATCCTGCAGCTTCAATTCTTCATTTGACATTTTATCTTGCCTTGTGCATTGTGCAGCCCGATCTTATTCTTTGACATAACGTTGGACATCATGTGCAGCAACTCCAGCTTTCCTTTATTGTCTAAGTGCTTATGTTTTAACAAAATCTTAGCCAATCTTTTAAAACTCAGTAGAGCTAAGCACTAACAATCTCCCCCTTTGGCAAATTTTGTCTAAAACATACTTAGACACTTCCTGAGCAGGTACGAGCAGTTATGCAAGTGGGATCAGCAACTTTCATTATCAGAGTAATCAAGCACAGCGCTAACTGATGCTCCTAGATCTAGCATGGCATTCTCAAATTTACTATTCCCAATAATGTAAGATATACAGAAAGTACCTGGGTCCTTACATTTCTCAGGAATGTGAAGAACAGATTTACCTATCAATGATGATACATTTCTGCCCATGCTAATCCTTTCATTGCCTTTGAGCTTCCTTTTGTGGGTGCACAGCTCCTTTAGAAACTTGGCATATCTTGGAATCTGCTTGATGGCATCTAGCAGAGGTATGTTCACCTCTACTTTCATGAAGGTCTCCAAGATCTCCTTTTCCACTTCTTCCATCTTTTTGTTTGGAATTGCTCTAGGTGGGAATGGAAGAGGGATAGGAGGCTGCTGTAAGTCAGAATTACTAGAAGAAGGTCCACCTGCATGAAATTTTTTGTTAGCTCCCTCATGATCAGGAAGCTTTTTCTTTTGTGCAACTATCTCATCCTCTTTTTCAGGTGTAAAATGAAGCTTGACAGGTTCAGGTGCAGGTGCTGCTACTGGTGGAGGCACTTCAATTTGCTTGCCAGACCTCGAGGTGATGGCACTCACATTTTTCATATTCTGCACAGTTTGGGAAGGAAATTTGTCAGAATTTTGGGACTGAGCTTGGTTCAATTGAGTAGCCATCTGCCCCATCTGATTTGTCAGACTCTGAATGGAGGCTCTTGTCTCTTGCTGAAATTGCAAATTATGGATGGTCATTTGCCTCACTAACTCTTCTAAGGAAGGTTAAGGAGGGGCCTCAGTTGGTTGTTGTCTTTGTTGTTGTTGTTGCTGCTGCTGCATTGGAGGAGGAACACATGGCTTACTTGGACCAACAGTATTATGGAAAGGAGGGACAAGCTGTTGTTGTTGTGGAGGACTTTCCCATCTCAGATTTGGATGATTCCTCCAACCTAGATTGTATCTGTTGCTTGAAAGATCATAATTATTCTGTTGTTGTTGGTTTTGTTGTTGAGGATGATGTAAGCTCCATTGGAGCTTGTAGGCCTAGGATCTTCTTCATCAATGGATTCCTTTGTTTCTTGGAAGATGAGTGGCAGTGGAATGGAGAAGGAAGAGAGACAGGAGATGCCACTTCAAGGAGAAGATGAGTCTAGAAGAAGCTCACCACCATAGGAGGCCATGGATAAGACTTAGAGGAAGAAGGAGATGAATCAAGGGAGAGGAAGAGAAGACCATGGAATTTTGTGCTCTAAAAGAGCTCTGCAATCTGAAGTTTAACTTTCAAATGATCAAAGTTGGAAAATTACACACACATAGCCTCTATTTATACCCTAAGTGTCACACAAAATTGGAGGGAAAATTTGAATTTCTATTCAAATTTCACTTGAAATTGAAATAGAATTTGTGGAGCCAAATTTTGGAGCCAAAATTTCACTTATTATGATTAGTGAATTTCAGATATGGTTCAGCCCACTAATCCAAGATCAATTCCAAGATTCTCCACCAAGTGTGCTTAGGTGTCATGAGGCATGTAAAGCATGAAGGACATGCTCAAAGTGTGACTATATGATGTGGCAATGGGGTGTAGTAAGCAAATGCTCACCTCCCCCTCTAAAATTTAATTGGATTGGGCTTCAAAGAATTCAATTAAATTTATTTCCAACCACACACAACAAATATTCACTTAGTGTATGTGAAATTACAAAACTACCCCTAATACAAAAACTAGTCTAGGTGCCCTAAAATACAAGGGCTGAAAAATCCTATATTTCTAGGGTACCCTTCCTACATTGTGGAGCCCTAAATACAAGGCCCAAAATTAATGAAACCTTAATCTAATATGTACAAAGATAAGTGGGCTCATACTTAGCCCATGGGCCCGAAATCTACCCTAAGGCTCTTGAGAACCCTAGGGCCTTCTCTTGCATGTTTGGCCCAATCTTCTTGGAGTCTTCTATCCAATGCCCTTGGGGGGTAGGATTGCATCACTTCATCCTTATATGTCCCAATGGAGAAAGGTACCTTCACTTGTTGGTTAACTATCATTTACCCTTGCTTATTGAGTCATTGAAGTTTATAAGGTTTTGGGTGGGGAATGATAGTGAGGTTCAACTTGGAAACTAATCTTGTGCTACAACAATTGCAACAAGATCCACTATACACAATGAGAGAACAAGTTTTATCTAAAAATTTTCATCTTGTATGAAAGATGTTCTCTCTTTGGGATTGAGATAGATCACAAGATTGACCTCCAAGGAGCCTTCTAACCATTAAGAAGTCACCTTCTTCATGGGGGTAGACTTCCTCACTAGACTCTTCACCCCTTACTTCATCTTCACTTCCACTAGAGGAAGGGCAAGAAGTAGTCTCCTCTTGACTACTATAAATGTCTTGACCCTTCATGATCATGGTTTTCTTTGTGGGGCATTGAGAGGCAATGTGACCTCTCCCAAGACATTTAAAGCATTTAATGTTGCTAGTTTTTCTTGGGAACTAGTCTTAGGGGTGTATTTCTCTATGGTCTTACCCTTATCTTCCTTGCATTTTGAAGGTGCAGCCCCCAAAATTCCATGGGCTTGGTCCTTCCTCATAGGCATCATGTAGGAAACTTAGAAAAAAAAAAGAGTTCAACAACAAGACTACTTCTAGGAATTGATTTAGAACATGTTATGAACTAAATAACATGCATGAATTTGACTCAAAATTCAAAAGATAGGCTAAGAATGACAAGAATACATTAACAAATGTATCTAGAATTCAATCAACAAAATAAAAATTCAACACAAACTTAGAACATAATGTGACAATTACTTTGACTAAACATGACTCTAAGACAACATGGATTAAGTGATTTACACTTAGATTTTTGTGTTTTTTTTTTTCTAATCAATATTTTGGAAGAAAATTTAGATCTAAGGTTCAGCACAAGAATATTATGAATGAAAAATGATAGAACCTAAAATCAACACAAAAACATGATTCAAGAGTAGATCTACAAAATTTGAACCATATAGAAATGCAAGAACAAGTTTAGATCTAAGATTTAATCGGTTTATTTTTTTGAATCTACTCTAAACAGCACCAAACCACAAGACAATGGAGGATATACATGGAAAATAAGATGAAGAAAAAGGAATTAAAGAGAATTCACCGAACTAAAAGCGAAAGAACATCACCTAGATGAAGATGCTCTTGATACCATATGATGTAAGCTCCATTGGAGCTTGTAGGCCTAGGATCTTCTTCATCGATGGATTCCTTTGCTTCTTGGAAGATGATTGGCAGCGGAATGAAGAAGGAAGAGAGAGAGGAGATGCCACTTCAAGGAGAAGATGAGTCTAGAAGAAGCTCACCACCATAGGAGGCCATGGATAAGAGCTTAGAGGAAGAAGGAGATGAATCAAGGGAGAGGAAGAGAAAAGCACGAAATTTTGTGCTCTAAAGGAGCTCTTAAATCTAAAGTTTAATTTTCAAATGTTCAAAGTTGGAAAAATACACACACATAGCCTCTATTTATAGCCTAAGTGTCACACAAAATTGGAGGGAAATTTGAATTTCTATTCAAATTTCACTTGAAATTGAAATAGAATTTGTGGAGCCAAATTTTGGAGCCAAAATTTCACTAATTATGATTAGTGAATTTCAAATATGGTTCAGCCCACTAATCCAAGATCAAGTCCAAGATTCTCCACTAAGTGTCCTTAGGTGTCATGAAACCTTAATCTAATATGTACAAAGATAAGTGGGCTCATACCTAGTCCATGGGCCCGAAATCTACCCTAAGGCTCATGAGAACCCTAGGGCCTTCTCTTACATCTTTGGCCCAATCTTCTTGGAGTCTTCTATTCAATGCCCTTGGGGGTAGGATTGCATTAGAGGGGGTCTATTATAAATGTTTGCAGCATAAGCTTCAGGTTGCTCATTGACTCCAGATTGCTGCAAAGAAGGACAAAGATCTGTATGGTGATCTACAGAAGAACATAGACCACAGACTCTTGCAACAGGTGCAAATGCAGATTTCTGATTCATGGCATGCTGAGTTACTAGGTTGACCAAGGAATCAAGTTTTCCCTCAAGCTTTTTATTTTCAGCAGATGAAGATGAATCTGTGGCCACTTCATGGACTCCTCTAAGGACAATAGCATCATTTCTTGCACTGAATTGTTGGGAGTTGGAAGCCATCTTCTCAATCAAATTCCTAGCCTCAGCAGGAGTCATATCACCAAGGGCTCCACCACTGGCAGCATCAATTATACTCCTCTCCATGTTGCTAAGTCCCTCATAGAAATACTGTAGAAGGAGTTGCTCAGAAATCTGGTGGTGAGGACAGCTTGCAAACAATTTCTGGAATCTTTCCCAGTACTCATACAAGCTCTCTCCACTAAGTTTCCTGAAATGTCTTTTTTGATGGCAGTGGTCTTAGATGCAAGGAAGAATTTCTCCAAGAACACTCTCTTAAGGTCATCCCAGTTGGAGATGGATCTGGGAGCAAGGTAGTACAACCAATCTTTTTTCACTCCCTCTAGAGAATGAGGAAAAGCCTTTAGAAAGATATGATCTTCCTGGACATCAAGGGGCTTCATGGTGGAACAAACAATATGGAACTCCTTAAGATGCTTATGAGGATCTTCACCTGCAAGACCATGAAACTTGGGCAACAAATGTATTAGTCTAGTCTTGAGAACATATGGAACACCCTCATCAGGATATTGAATGCACAAGCTTTCATAAGTGAAATCAGGTTCAGCCATCTTCGTAAGAGTCCTTTCACAAGGAGGAGGTTGAGCCATGTTCTCAGTATGAAAATTAACAGCCGAATGCTAAAAATCAGAATATTCAAAATCACCAGCAACAAAATGCTCAAAATGACTAGGATGCACACTATGCCTAACTAATATATGAAAGGTTCTATCTATTTCAGGATCAAATGGTTGTAAATCACCTGGATTGCCCCTAGTCATGCACTATATGCAGCAAATAATGTGTTTCTCAACAAGCACCTAACAAGGGGGTAAAACTACAGCTATACTCAACCGATATCCAAATGAGCTGAAATTTTGTAAGGAACACCCTAAAATAATGAAAAGATAGCACACAAAATTTCAAGCAAAAATTCAAAGTCTAACTATGAAAACTACCTATGCAAAGTTTAGAAAAATAGGACAATAATACTTGAAAAATAAAAAAATAAAAACTTAGTAAACGGCTGATTTTTGAATTTTGGGAGACCCCAACCAGCTAAAGTAGGTTGTCACACTATGGGAAATTTTTTTCTACCCCAAATGCATATATAATAATAGTCATTCTGATACCCGGAGCAAAAGTTATGGCTGTTTTAAGTTTTGCAAAAAACAAGTTCCCAAAATTTTTGTCTCTCTCAAATACTGCCACACCAAGTGCTCCTGGTATTTTTCACACAAAATATGGATCAAAAGAAACTACCACACAAAAAATCAGCCAAAAATAACAACTCTAACTATCAAAACAAAAATCGCTAATTAAATTACAAAATAAGTCACTAGTTCCCAGTTGCTAATCACTGTTCACAGCAAAACACAAAACTGAAACAGTCGCTAAACAGGGAATGCGACTGAAATGCAAAACAGAACGCTACACAAAACAAAACAACACACACTCACAACCTAAACGATAGAGCTACACACAAAAAACTAAACACTATTATGAACATTTGGCCCACTGCTCCCCGGCAACGGCGCCAAATTTGATCGAGGCCATAGCCGAATGAAATAAACATTAAAAATGCAGTATCTAGGAAGTGATCCTAGGTTGTCTCCCAATGAGAAATGGTCAACCAAATGTTCATAACAGATAGTAATAAAACAGTAACGAATTGGGGGGGGTTGTTTGTTTGTGTAAATTAAACCGCAAGCAAATTCGAATTAAAGAAATAACAGAATTAAAACATGTTGTTCTCCCTAGATTCACAAGCAAGTCTCTTATCCTAAGTTACGAGGATTTATCCCTAATCAGTTCAACCACTTAATCCAACCCTAAATTAACTTACTAAGCAAAAATTAACATAAGGCTGTCATTATGTGATTAAGCAACACATACACCAATTAATCATGAACGAAACTGATCATTAAGCATGAACGTAAATTAAGCACAGAGACAATTAATCAAGCACTAAGCATGCATGGATTAATAGCAACACCTACAGAGCAATTGGTGAAGAGGAAAAACTGATCATAATTCAATAATAATAACAAAACCTCAAAGAGAGCTGTGCTTAATCCTCAAGAGAAAACAACCCTGGAGACTTAGGCTTCCATTAATTAGCATAAAACAAAATTTCAATTAGAAGCCGAAAATGAAATTGCAGATTGAAACCGAAAATGAAATTGCAGAAAATGAATTTTATTGCTACGTGAAAAGTGTGCGTGAACAGTAAATACTGGAATTGCAAAACCTAAAATTATTCTCCTCTCCGAACTCTCTCTAAACTAAAACCCTGATGCTGTTATATAGGTCCTCAGCCCCAAAGCTTACAAATCTGTTTTAAGTCTAAGCCCATAAACGAAATAAAATAAAATTTGGACAAGATAACATAAGATTGGATGAAATAAAGTCTGGACAAAATAAAATCTAGATGAAATAAAATCTGGATAAGATAAGATTTGATAAAATGAAATTGTCTGCTCTCTTCAAGTCCAAGCCTGTTGCAACATGCCCTTTTGCGGGCGTGCGAGGCGAGGGTCACGGGTGCGCTTTCCAAAGGAGGAAAGATGCGCGGAGTCGCCACCAACGTTTGTTTGTGGAAAACGTCGGAAAAACCGAAGGAAACCGGTCAAAATGAAAATTCTAAGTTCGGGAGTTGTATTTACGTTTGAGGAAGGTATTAGCACCTCTCACGTTTGTCTCAAAAGACAACGGCCTATTTTTTAGAATTGTGAAATTGTGTTGTCTTACCTTTTGATTTCTTTTTATTTTTGAGGTCGACAAAAGCGGGGCTCTTGCTCTTACGTACCCTCCATCGAAGAGGAAATCAGACCTACGTAGTTCTTTTTTAAGAGTGAATGAAGCGATTCTTTTTACTTGAAAGGTGATCATTTTAAGGCGTTGGACCTTAAAAATGATCCATTTACTTGATAAGGAAAACTGAGATGATAAACTTTCAAACCCTTTTTAGTGACTTTTTTTGTGGACGAGCTTGACTAGGCGGGTTAATTTTAGCCTTAGTTTCACTTTAGTTATAAGTCAATTCAATTAAGAATGAGAAATCCCAAAGAGAAAACGTCCGATTGATTTTTTCTCTTCATTTTACTAAAAGGTATTTTTTGATTATTATATTATTTATTTTACCTCTTTTTTGATTTCCAACGTGGTTACGGCATGACCGAACGGTCGGAATTCATTTTACCAGAAATTAACGGATATTACAAATCAAATGATCGGTGGAAATTTATTTTATTTTTTGATTAGACGAGAAGTGACTTAAATAAATGACTGAAGCACGTCAAAAAGGGGTACGGAAAGTAAATAAAAACGAGAATAAAAGTACATGAAACAAATGGGGACCACCACGGGTACATAGAATGAATTGAAAAGCTCGGTTTGGGGTACTTACCAATTGAAGATCGAAGAAAATGAAGAACGAACGATGAATGTCGAAGAACGGTTGAAAATCTTCGCGTAATTACCCACGGAAACGTTACGGAAGCGCCTCGGCTTGGATTTTCTTCACGGAAACAATTTTCCTCAACAATTTCAAGAGAATACGAAGTGCCAAGAAGGCTGAACCCCTTTCCTCTTCACTCCTCCCCCTATTTATAGCAAAATAGGGGAGGAGCTTGCCACCCAGCTCGCCCAGGCGAGCAAGGTTGCTTCCTCCAGAAGCAACCGCCTTCTGGAGGAAGAATCTAGAAGGCCCAAGTGGGCATGACAGTTATTTACACCCCCTTTTTACTAAATGCACCCCACTTTTACTTTTTTTGGTGATTCTTTTTCCGTAACGTTACGAAACTTTACGAATTTCGTAACGATACTTATTTTCTTTTCGTAAGGTTACGAATCCTTACGGATCATGTATTTACTCTTTTTTTATCTTTCGAAGAAGTTACGGAAACTCATGGATTGCGCAACAATACTTCCTTTTGGTTTCCGTTGCATTATGGAACTTCACGGATTGTGTAACCATGCTTTCTTTTGATTTCCGGCGCGTCTCGGGACTTCACATATTGTGCAACAAAGGGTGCCAAGTACCTCGAAGCGGCCAATCAAAGGTTGCATGTCATCAAGTAATAATCCCCGGACGAAATTAGGGTATGACAGTTACCATGGCAGATGAGCATGATCAGAGGACTACCCTTGAGGACTATTCAAGTGGCTCTATACCACAA